>NC_052532.1:82206690-82360765 GCF_016699485.2 Gallus gallus
TGTTACTTTAGCAGAAGAAGATAGTCTACAAAGAGAGAAAATTAAAACCATGAATACAGAGGAAATCTAAGCCAGGAGCTACGTGTACAGTGGTGAACTTGACACAGGTGTAGGAGTGCCAGGATGTTGCAGGGTTTGGTGAGTGTGCACAGTGAGTGGACCTCAAGTTTGAGGCTGGCCAGAATGGGTCAGAAGAGGTAGTTATGAGGAGAAGCACAACATATCGGTTACTGCACTTTCCCCCGATGCTGGATTACTTACCCCTCTCTGTTATCTGGCTATGTCCTGAGCTATACAGGCTGCTTTGGGATTTTGGCCACTCATCCTGGCTGCTAACATATGCTGGAACATCCCTAAAGGACTGCTGTCTGCCTTGTTACCAACTCCAGCCCATGGAGCTTTTGCCCTATCTCTTCCACAGCACACCTGTAAGCATTTCCTGCACACGGGTTGTTTCTGAGGAGTGGTGAAACTGCAGCAACTAAAGGGTTGGTTAGACCAGTGCCTTGAGTTGGACCTCTACACGTAGGTTGTATTCATTCAGTGCTCCCTAAGAACAGCAAACTCATCCTACAGTTCCAGGTTTTCTTTTAATGTGGCCTTTTTCTTGCCAGTTTATCCTTCGTGTTCGTTGTAGAAACAGTATATTTTGTTGCCTGAATTAGGTTCTTGTCTCAGTAGGCACGAGCCTTTATTTCAACAGCTCTGGTAAGTGTTTGTCAGCTAAGGTAAATATAGCATTATTCAGAATAGGCATCACAGTAACAGACAGCAGGATACGGCCTTGCTTAGACAAGAGCTCCGAGCTTAAAGAAGTCCGTTCCTCCTGACAGCCCTGTTTTTCAGGGTGGATTTCATCCCTAGTGCATCCCTTGTGCGCGTTGTTATTGTTCAGTACACTTGCAAAACCTTGGATTCCACACAGCTTTCCTGTCCCCAGCTTCAGATACGTGACTTTCATTGAAATCGACAGGCAGTGAACAGGAACTACTCCCAGCTCAGCAGATACACTGCTGAAAGCCTGCGAGCCCAGAGCTTGCTCTTGATTACCCCACTGTAACTGCTCTGGGCTACATCCTGACCTTTCGGAGGTGGGTGTAAGTCTGGAGTTAACACCGTCAATTGTGATAGTGTGCATCTGGCATTAGATGGGCATAGCAGAGATCAGAGCCTGCCCGTGCTTTCGCCTTTGGTGTTTGACCTTTGCTCAGGTGTATACAGAGCAAGGGTCACTTCCAAGTCCATCTCCATTCTCCATGCCACATATTGCTGTGCTGCTGTGCTCGTGCACTAGCTCCACGGTCTCATATACATGCTGCCAAGTCCATGCACTCGTTTCTGGATTATCTCAAAGAGAGGACAGCCTGCACTTGTCAGATTTAGTCATTTCAATCTTTCCTGTAAACTTGGGATTTCCCAGGGCTGGCTATACGGTGTCCTGCCAGAGGAGGACAGCAGAGATGATGGCTGGGTACGCTGAGGGATGGAGCAACTTTTCCTGTAGCTGCCAGAAAGAAGGAAATGGCCACACTTCAGCCTGGTTTCGTAGTTCAGCATCTTAGCCCAAACCTAGTCTCAGGCAATGGTTCAATGCTGTAAACAGGGACAGCTGGCATATAATGCACATATTCCTCCTGGCTCTGCTATGGAGCTGCAAATGTCCACCAGAGTGATTGAGCAAAGCTGATCAAAATACCACAAGTTGTCTGAGATGGGTTATCTAACTACTTTTGTCAGGATCCTAAATCCCTAGAAGCAGACTGCAGTGGACCCAACTATGCTGCAGCTCCAGGACAGTGGGGACAGTCGTATCCTAACCACTGAAGTGGTTTCATGCTGCCTCCAGAAGACTTGCTTTGGAAAAAGCTGTTCTTCTCATCTTAGATCTCTAACAGAAATGACCCTCTTGTGCATCTTGTTAATTTTCTTCCTGATTTCTATTTCTGAATAAGTAAAGAAAGAAAAATTGTGTGTGTGAAGCCGAGCTTTATATATCTGAGAGCAGTGCAGGAGCCAAGTTGCTGGGAGTGCTGGAAACCACATATGTGAATGAATGTGCATGTAGCCAGAGCTGAACTGAGAGTACTTGTGAGCAAGCCATGTAGGGCAGTGTGGGATGGCACTAGAACAGGACCAGAGGGAGGGAAGTGCACCTCTGTTTCTGTTCAAAAGAGGTTGAAGAGGATTTGCGTATGTAGCGTGCATATAGCTGAGAGTGGAACAGTAATTAGGAGTAAGTGAAGGTGAAGCTGAAAGGGGAATTTCATGTTCTGTGGAAGATCTTTCCTTGTAAGTTATTGTTCAGAAAGGTTATTAGCAGGCAGCAGTACAAACTGTCCTGAGCCGCATGCTCTGCCTTTGTCTGACTACAGGATTTTTACAAGCCTTTTTTTCTTTGAGAGCTGACAGCATAATGGTCCCGGACAATGCCAAATCATCATCTGCACGCTTGCTAGGGGAGCTGGGCTTTTATATGAGAGCGAAGAAGATAAAAACAGCACACTCAAAGCAGGACCGAAATGACTGAACCGAGAGAAGGAGAGAAGAGAGAGACTTAAATGCTGTTTGCTGGGCTGGCTGATTTTTTGCCTTCTGTTTTCTTCCCTTCGATTTCATCCCCTCCCCTTCTCATCATGTTCTGGATGCCTTGTTTCAGCACTGCTTCAGTCATTTTGTGGGCCTGTGTTTGCAGAGCATGAAGGGTCTGGTTGTGCAGTAAATACCAAATAGAAGCTTAAAAAACAGGGAAAATAGTGCTATGAAAGGGAATTGGGTACAGATGTTTTCTCTCCTTCCCCAAGCAACATTTCTGCTCCTGACAGACAGTACTACAGACTCCACCTCCAATTGGACTCCACTGAAATACTCCTCCAGAAGTACTGCATGAGTGAGACCTGTTGGGTCAAGGCCATAGCCTGGACAAGTTGGAACCGGTGCCAAGAGGGTTTCTGCATCCCAGCACAGGCATCACTGCAGTGCCCCGACTGAGCTGTGACTCCTGGCCTGGAGGCCAGTTTCAATCCAGAGAAAGGGGCTTGGCTGTGAGTACTGCCTGCTGACTAGGGGCCCAGCCACGTTGCAGGGCTCAGACAGAAAGGCAGACTTTTTCTAACACTCGTGTGTCTTAAGAAAGATCAGTATTCAGATACTTCCTGACGGACTCCCATAGGCAAACTGTGGGTTTGTGTCTCCAAAGCCCATCTTCTCTCCTCCATTCCCTTATTTCCATTCCCTGAGGCTCCTTATGCATCCCTCGCTGTGCAGTTCCTTTGGTAATGTGGTGAGAGGGTGAGCGACAATCAATCTCCTGCTCTTTTTCCTCCACTTCCCCTGCAAGGACTGCAGGAGCTGCTGCAGTCGTTAACACTGAGACACTGCTGTGAAGCATTTCTGCTGCCAGTCTGTGTTTGGTAGGAGGAGGATTTCTTTCAATCAGCAGGTCTCTAAATTGCCCCACATATACAGTGTGTGCTGGCAGGGATGGCATCTGGCTTTATCAGCTTTGTTGTTTGGAACAAGCTCCGTACAGTAACGCTGTCACACGGGAACAAGGCAGCACATTGCAATTCATGTCGGTAAACCCTTTATGCTGTGGTGTGTTACCATTAAAGATATGATTGTGTCTGGCATTACGAAGTACTTTAGAAATGTTTTAGGACATTTTAGCTTACTGCACCAGGCCCATTGTCTGCTTGCCTTCAGCAACAAATCCAGGGTGCCTTACTAATCTGAAGTCCAGCTTTACAGAGGGAATCCTCTGAAATAATGTCATCCTCCTGCATACAAAACCATCAGAGCTTTTTGATGTCTTTTATCTTAGACTCTTCCCAGGCTGATATCAAGTGGGCAGCAGTAGCTCTTTCCCTTTCCTAACAGGATAAAGCTTCTGCTCTCACTAAGGTGTGAAATATTGCAGCAGCCCAATTGAACCTACAGAGAACTGGAAAGTCTGCCGTGTGCGCTAAGGTTTTGGTGGGGAGGAGAGTAAAGCAAACAAATTCTGCTTTAGATATCTGGTTTGCTACTCCTGAGTGGTTTGAGAGCGGCTGGGATTATGCGGAGGGAGTATTATGAATATAGAGAGTCTGGGTGTCCTTATGTATAGCTCTGCTCTTTTTGGCAGTCCCTTTGCCTGTCTATTAGGTTAGCGCCCATGCTGCATTCTCAGAAGACCTAGGGATCAGCATTAGGAATCTCACTTCTATAACTGGAGCCCTTCCTGGAGACTTTTTTGGCTTCTTGTATGCTTGCTTGGGAACAGTACGCTTTGCAGAGAGCCTCAGTTTTGCTTTATTATTTGATTGCATATAAAGAGCTTATTAAAAAATGAGTAACAATAACCATGTAATTAACATTACATTTGTTATCATCCAAGCCCTGTGTTGACTGCTGGTGTTTGGCACAGGCACTGACATGCAATTTAAAAAAAAAAAAAATAGGCGGAATGAATTTAGCTTTCAGAGAGTTTTTGAAGGCTTCAGCAGTACAGCAAATTAGTGTTACTATGCTAGCTCTTGATATTTACACTGAATTCTGGAAGAAGCTAGTTAGCCTGGACATATTTTCTAGAAGGGACTCAGGTACTGGAGTCCAGAACAGCTCCTTTTCCTTCCAGGCTCCAAAACACAGAGTCATTTTTCTAGCTCCAAAACACAGAGTCATTTTTCTAGCATGTGATGCACTGCCCTTTTTTGCCTTCTGGCCTGAGCACGGGAGAGACTGCAGAGAGCGGGCTGCTCTTCAGATGTGAGCTCAGCTGATGGAAATGTCCTCCCTGGCCCTGCCATCAAACCAGCTGGCCTGATCAAGGAAACAGATTCAACCAAGGGAACTTTACTGCAGCTGAGAGCAGAATAAAAGCCTGAGTGTGCATGTCCTCAGGATGCTAGTGAAGTGCATTGAACAGCAAGGTGCAGTCAGCCTGTGCTCCACCTGGCCACGGCCTCTCACTATGGAGGACTGTGATAGTTCTGAGTATTTTGAGGAGAGTAATTTTTTTCTGTGCTGGTATGTGGGTCTTTCTGACTTAGGGTCCTGCTGCTCCCCTTGTTACTGGGGTATGTGAGAGCAGGACCACCAGTATGCACTTCCATCTTCCAGCAATAAACTTCAAGGAATACTCTGACCGAGCCTGAAGATGGGATCTTTCTGTAAAGTACATCAGCTGAAGGCTTGCTAAGGTACATAACGGTATGTGAGTGTACTTGGCACTGCACAGAGCTAAGAGGAAGCCAGAAGCTCCAGGTCTGCTTGGCAAACAGGTTTTTGCGGTACCAGTCATGAGTGCCAGGAGACCCAGGGAAAAAAAAAAAAAAAAGAACAAACACAAAATTGGATCAGTAAATGGGAATGAAAAAAACACCCTGCTCACTGTCACCAGATTGGAATGAAAAGAAACTCTTGCTATTGAGCCCCGGGATGAAAAGAGAGACCTTCCCACCTAACGCCTCCCACTGAAGCTTGCCTATAGATGCGGGGTTTGTGCTGTGCTTTGTCTGCTGGCAAGCTGGGATGCTGCAGGGCTTGTCGGGGAAAGGGGAGCAGAGATGAAAGTTCTGCTGATAGCAGTGGTCTGTCGTGGCCTCCCCAGCACAATCCGCTGAATCAGAGGGAAGCAGGCCCTGTGCTGCCCACGGTTTGTACTAGAAAGGAGATAAGTCAGAAATGAAAGGAAATGCACCAGTCAGTTGTAGCGGCTCAGAATAAATTGCCGTACTCTTGTCAGCAAATTACCTTTTTCTGCAACCACAGCCCCCTCCTGTCCCCACACAATGGTGCCTCCCCCTCCTTCTCCCTCCACTCCTCATAAAACTGCCTCCGTGTTTGCCTGATGCTCTGTTATGTAGCATCACCACACTCTTGAGCATACTGAGAAGCGTGCGAACACCATGTGTGACTCAGCTCTTGGAAGGCCAGAGATCCGACCTGCACCCTGGGATGACTGTCAACCATCCTGTCCCGACAGGGGATGTGCCAGCAGCTCAGCCTCCAGCACCCCTCACTCTGCTCTCATGGCAGAAACACTGCCAAGGCTTCCAGGACGACACTGTGTAGCTGTACTGGGCAAATATGACTGTGCCAACACCTTTTGTGCTTTCTTTGAGCACAAAACACTTTTTCTTTGTACACACGTGCCTCCATCATTAGTGTCCATCTCAGCGTGCTGCCTCTTGCGAATTTTTCCTCCTTGCTTCCCTCTCAAGCTGCTCAGAGCCAAGCAGGCACTCTCTCCAAAGCAGACCCGGCCTGAGAGCAGGCCGTGCTGCAAATGGCGACTTGAAGAAGGCCCCTCACCAAGCACTGTAGGCTGCAGCGTGTTGTTACTGATTGAGTAACAACAGTACTGACAGAGTAACGGCCAGCCTCTGCCGGAGAGCCATCTACGGCCTGCTCCCAGCTCCTGCTGCCTCAGCCTCTCTAAGCATAAAGGCAGCCTCAGAGTGATGACTACAGAGAAAATAATGTTATAATAACCAAAAGGAACACTCAGAGCTCCCCCAGCACTGCACAGTCTGTTCAGGAAGGCTATGATGTTGTAGGAGAGCAGCGCTTGACCGATGGAAGCTGATTTGTGTTACTGAAAGAACGTGTAATGTCGTATTGGATAATATCATCCCTTTCTCTGTGTCTGAGTAAATCTCTGAGCTTTTGATTTCCCTTAGCTTATCCGGCTGTGACACTTCCTGCACAATGGCACAGGATAAGCTCCTTCACCTCTGCACTGCTTGGGGGATGATTTTTTTCTTCCTTTATCAGGGCACACTCCAGAAAGGCATTGGATGCTGGGCTAAGTCTGTCCTGCTAAGATTTTACTTAGGAAAAGGAAAAAAAAGAAAAAAAAAAAAAACACATGTGAAAGCTTTTGTAAAGCTTCTCGGGAGATTGTGGACAGGACATTGCAGAGCTGTGCTCCTTGGCCTTATCTCCTGGGTGTCACAGGCTGCAGTGTCCCAGCAAACTGCAGTAGCTGTGGGAGCAGTTTCCCTCAGCCTGCAAAAGTAATGCCACCATTAATGTAAAACAACATAAGAAAGGCCAGAATTGTGCCACTGAAATTGTGTTTGTGACTTTGCTGTGGAGCCTGAGCTGACCCTAAGCTGCATCCCTTATCACATCTGTGTGATAAGGGATGCAGCCCCACTGGAAACCACTTAAATAGGGTGCTTGGGTGAAGGGAGGAGCACAACTGCATCAGAGTAGGTACAAGCTGCCAAGGCGGTAAGTCAGCATGGATCCTGAGCAGGATGAGCTGTGGAATTTACAGCTGGTGGGAACAGGTTTTGTCCAGCTTTGCTTACAAGTACTGTTTTTGTTGCTTCTCATGGGGTTGGAGGTGCAGGCAGTAAGAGGAGCATGGCATGTCTGCCGCCATGGGAGAGAGAACCAGCAGGATCGTGCTGAGGGCAAATCCTGGGGACGGGTCATGAATCAACCAAGTACCTTATTTTCAAAAGCCAGGGCCAGGTGAGATGTCTGACAGGCCCTTTGCACTCTTCTAGATCAGGGCTTGTACCAGGTGATCAGGGAGCTCCTAAAAGCTCACCTTGGGCAGAGGATGTGTCTCTTCCCTTCCCCAGCATGCAGCATGTCCGTCTGCATCCTCTCACATATTAGAGCAGCGCCTTGGTGACAGAGCTCAGCATAGTCTTCCTTCCTCCACCAGCCTGATCTTCCAGCTATTCCCTATGTATGCCGGCTTGCTCCTGGAGGACGGAGGAGCTCCTCAGTGCACAGCTTGGGTAGAAATATGCATGCTGCCTTATTAAGGGCAGCTGTGAGGAGGGTGGCATATGTCTCTCATCCTTTTCCTGCTGCCCCTGGCGGGAGGAGCACTGTTGCATTACGCCAGCATTTAAGAAATAATAATAATTAAAAGCTTTCTGATGAACATGGTTAATTTCCTATTCTAAAAAGCTGCTAAGGCAGCGCCTTTTGTGCATTAGCATATTTGCAAGGTTAATGTAGTGTACTTAATAAGATAAATAATGCTTGTCATGATATTTCAGGCCAATTTTAAGGGAAGGGAATAAAAAATATTTTGCTTAACATCTTAAGTTTTTGCCTGGACAACTTTAAGTTAACTACTCAGCTACCACTGAGTGCTGAGGTATGTTGTCCACTTCTCCCCTTGGCAGGTGTTCATGAGTACTTACAGCGGGTTAAAGGAGACTGTTGAAGCACAGATGGCACAGGCGAGCTTCAAGTGGGCTCTCAGTAACTGCCATTGCTCTGGGAACGTGGGTGGGAAGGGCATTAGGAAGGCAGCAAAAGCCTTGACAGGCTGAAGGAAAAGGGTGTGGGATCAGAAACATCTGTGATTGAGCAGGAGGAGGCAGTGATGCCAACAGGGAATCTGAGGCTACAAGAATGGTGAGCAGATAGCAGCAGTAATCAGCCGTGAACTGATGTGGTGGGACTACAAGGCTGGAAGAGGTAGTGGGGGAGTTCTCAACAACTCAGAATTCTTTTTTTTTTTTTTTTCATATCCTTCTTCAACCCTTCACATCATGTTTTATTTTCCTCTAAATGTCCAGAATCCAGTGAAGCATTTGAAAAATCCCCATGTAAGACACTGTGGGCCAAGGGAGACAATCATAAACCTTCTTACCTAGCTGCCAGTGCTGGGGAAGTCTCAGGTAATGATTAGCAGAGAGCCCTTGTGTTCCTAATGGCTTCTCTTGCCTCCTCTTCTGCAGAATGATTGCTTTCTTAGGCTTTTTAATAATATACAGTAAGAGCAGCAGTGTCTTTAGACAAATGAGGCCACAGTGGGCAGGGAAGAAAGATGAGAGAACTTCCCAGGCAAATGATAATGGGGCACCTGGCTTGCTACTCCCACACGCCCTTCCCTTCTCTCCCTTCCTCCCCCTGACCAGTCAAATAGTCCAACCAGCTCATTATTTTCTCATAATGATGAGGAGAGGGAGGCAGAAGCAAGCCAACAAGACTGTGGGTATTTGTTATATAAGAATGTAAAAAATGGATATGCCACCCAGATACATGCCACAGTGAGAGGATGGAGGGACGGACAGGTATTTACCCATCGCAGAAGACTGAACCAGTATGATGGGGGAAGAGAGAGACAGCAGAGGCAGCTGCAAGATGAGCACAGAGGGGGTGGAAGAAATAAAACGAAAAAGCTATAATGCACAGTGGAGAAAGAAATATACGATAAAAAGGTGGAGCAGGAAGAGAGATACAGGTGAGGAATAAGGAGGGTGAGTAAATAGATACAGCTCAAAGACAGGTGGATGAGTCTGGCAGGGGGAGGATGGAATAATATGTTGTTCTAGGCATCTGAGGAGGGGAGGTAGCAAAAGGGTGGAGGGCCAGCTACAGTGGGTAGATTGATTTTGATGTTAGCTATATTGCAGGTCAAACGCAGCCCTCACATCACATTGACTCCACATCTGTTTCTTCTTCTACCTGCCTGTCAGCCCCCTGCTGTGTCCTAGATTTTTCAGCTGGAACCCCTCTCAGGCTTGGCACTGCCTGCCTGTCAGCCACGGGGTGGGGGGAGCCTAGGGCATCAGGTGAGGTGTGTACCAGCCCCTGTGCCCACTGCACCAATCTCAGGGCAGGCTTACAGAGGTGTGACCCAGCGTGCTGGGAGAGCACATCATGGAAAGTGTGAGCATACTGTGAGAAGCGTGAGCACATTCTACCTCCTTTCGCCCTCCTGCCCTATCCCCAAGCAAACAGACAGGTTCACCCCACAGCACGGGTTCACAGTCCCCAGCATGAGTCTTCTGCATCGCAGCACTGCAGCCTCTTGTCAGCTTACAGCAGTGAGTCAAGGAGACAGAACCATTCCCCTGCCTCCATCCCAGCTGGCGGTTCCCTTCTCTGGCTGGGGGGCCACAAGCAGTGGCACTGAGCTCTGCAGGAGGACTCTGCTCCCTGCCCTGAGCCTCCAGCTCCTTCCTGGCACCCCCACCACTCTGCTGATGCTAGTTGCATGGTAACTGTGATGCGCTGAGAGATGACAACTTGCTCACAGCCCTCCCAGCTCTTCCCTCCCCTCCTGTCTGCTGGCACCCAGTGGTTTGCTGGCTCTTTTTCATTTCCTTCCCTTTACCTTCCCTCTACATTCACCCCATCTTGCTTTCGTCCTCTGGAAATAGTGCTAGGCAGTGTGGTGTGCTGCCTTAGAGGAGACAGGATTGCTCTGGGCAGTTAGGCACGCATCTGGATAAGGATCCTGAAAAGAAGAAAAAATAAACTCTAAAATACTATCAGAGTTTTCTCCATTCCCGGTTCCCTTAGTGCTTGCTAGGGCTGCTGGCAGAACTGAGGGGGGGGAGAGGGGGCAGCCCAGGGCTCAAGGAGCGAAGGAGTTGAGGGTGAAGGCCAGTGCTTTAGGAGCAAAGATATAAACAGAAAGAGGAGAACTGTCAAAGCTGTAAGAAGCTCAGGGTTGAGATAACCGAGGCAGACACAGTTCAGGACTGAGGTGCATCATGTGCAATGCAGTGACTGCCTGAGGCACTCAGCCCAGTGCCTTTGCTGTGCTTTAGAGCTCTGGATGTTGCCCTATGAACTTCACAAACCAAGGAAACACAGGAAAAAAAACATAAAAAGAAGTCCAACTAGTTCAGTTGTTGTGAGTGGAGGAGGAAAAAAAAAGAAAGTTAACATTCCACGCTTTCCCATGTAGAGCTAAGTCCTCCATGGCATGCAGAAATACATATGCATGCATACGTATGTACGCCAACTCTTAGGTAGTACTCACTCAGAAGAGCTTCAGGAGCAGCAGAGAGCCCCATGCTGAAACTCCCTAGATTTGGCTCCTGTCCCTAAGCCCAGTCCTTGGCTGCCCTTCCAGAGGATGTTGGTAAGGGCTCTGTCAGCTGCACTGCGTTGATGGAGATGCAGCGGGGTTAACAGTGACACCGGGGAAGGCTTTTGCTCATTCTGTGCATCATCTGTCAGCAGCACACTCTATGTCTGTTTATGATGGCAATCAGATAGCAAAACTTCCAGAGGGAAATGCCCCACCAGAAGGCGTTTGTGCAGTAGTCATGGGAATTGAGAAATATGAATGATGGGTGAAAATGTGAGCTGGTATTTATATATATATAATGATAGCTCTTTACTGGGAAATGAAACTCAGCAGGGGAGAAAATACTGTGTAGATTTCAAAAGTCTTCGCATGTCCATGCACTATAGAGCATTTCTTCTCCTTCCCTTGTTCAACCCTGACACTTTAGATGCCTCAGACTTGAGCAGTCTGTTTGAACTCCCTGCTGTTAAAAAATCTTGGAGACAGCTGAAGCACTTTGCTGCTGATGCCTTTCTTCCAAGGTTTCCAGGAGCCAGGTGAGAGCAGCATCCAAGCTAGTTTTTGCTCCTAGGAGAGTAGGCAGACTCCCAGCTGTGCCCATGCCCTGTTATGCCTGCTGGGGGAGATAAAGCTTCTGGGTCCTGCTGGCCTGTGGCTGTCCTGCACTGTAGTGAATCAGCGATAATCCCAGCTTGCTTAGGAGGTGGGATTTCTGTCTCTAGTTAGGAGAGCCTGAAGGGTTTCTCTTTTATAGAAAATTCCTAATAGGGGCTGGTCTGATTGTTGCTGATAAACCTCCATTTTACTCAGGCTTACGTGAAGGCGCACTTTCACAGCGGCGTGTATCTGTGTGCGTGAGTCTCATGTCCTTGCCTTACAGATGTAAAGAAGTGCCTTTTCCTCTAAACTTCACAGATCCAGCTAATCACAGAATCACAGAACTGCAGGGGTTGGAAGGGACCTCAACAGATCATCAGCTCCAACCCCTCTGCTAAAGCAGGCACTCTACGGTAGGTTGCACAGATAGGTAGGTGTCCAGACAGGTCTTGGCTATCTCCATAGAGGGAGACTCCACAACATCTCTGGGCAACCTGTTCCAGTGCTCTGTCACACTGTAAAGAAGTTCTTCCACATGTTTGTATGGAACTTCCTATGTTCAAGTTTTAGGCCGTTGCTCCTTGTTCTGTCACTACACACCACTGAGAAGAGCCTGACCTCATCCATTTGCCTCCCACCTCCCTTTACTTATTTATAAACATCAATCAGATCCCCTCTCAGTTTTCTTTTCCCCAAGCTGAACAGACCCAGGTTACTCAGCCTTTCCTCATACAGGAGATGCTCCAGGCCCTTCCTCATCTTTGTGGCCCTTCACTGGATTCCTTCCAGGAGATCCCTGTTTTTTTTTTTGGAACCGGGGAGCCCAGAACTGGACACAGTATTCTAAATGCGGCCTCACCAGGGCAGAGTAGAGGGAGAGGATCACCTCCCTTGACCTGCTGGCCACGCTCTTTTTAATGCACCCCAGATACCATTGGTCTTCTTGGCCACAGGAGCACACTGCTGGCTCATGGCCAACCTGTTGTTCACCAGGACCCCCAGGTCCTTCTCTGCAGAGCTCCTCTCCAGCAGGTCAGCCCCTGACCTGTACTGATACATGCAGTTATTCCTCCCCAGGTGCAAGACTCTACACTTGCTCTTGTTAAACCTCATCAGGTTCCTCCCTGCCCAATTCTCCACTCTGTCTGGGTTTTGTTGAATGGCAGCACAGCCTTCTGGTGTGTCAGCCACTCCTCCCAGCTTTGTATCATCAGCAAACTGCGAAGGTTGAAATCTATCCCTTCATCCAGGTCGTTGATGAAGATGTTGAGTAAGATCGGACCCAGCACCAACCCCTGGGGAGCACTGCGAGTTACAGGCCTCTTACCAGACTCTGCACCAACTGATGAGATGTTCTTTCACCATGAGCATTATCAGCAGAAATGGATACGTTTCCAGTGGCAGGATTGTTTTTGCTGGGAATGGTAGATTAGGCAGAAGGGATTTTCTTCTCTGCTGAACCTCCTGGCATTTGGGAAAAGTATATTTTGTCTTGAATAAATTAGGGAATAACACAGGGAAATTCTTCCACCATCTCACTTTTACAGCCATTCTATAATCAGGATTTTAAGAAGAGAGGGATTGAAGATCCTGAGGTAAAGAATGGTGGGAATCTTTGCTCTGGTAAATTCTGGGACATGGAACTCTTGGATGAATGGAGCCATGATACTCAATATTTATTCATATTAAATGGATTTTAACAATAGTGATTTGATTGTGCTAGCCATATTAAGTATGAATCAGTGAAGGTCATCCTGAAGATATCCAGAATCAGAAGAAAGTCAGGATCTTGGGAACTCATCTGATTTTAATGCACTCAAGTAGAGGTGGTAAGGCTTCTTTTTGCACTTGGCACAGTGAAATATTGACCGTTCATGTGAACTCTCCACCCTGGGCGTAAATAATTGCAGAGGGAATTGATTTTGAATCATGTTTTATGTTTAGAAACGTACCATTTATAAAGTGCAGTGCAACATGTGGTATGTAGGGTGTCAACAGTAGCATTTGAGTTTGAATCCTGACACTGCTTTGGAGGCATCTTTGCATACTGTGCGCTGGTTTCTGTGGCAGGATGGTCTCTGGGCACGCACTATCTTCCTTTCCAATGCAGCTAAACCAGGAGATGCACACTCACTGACCACTAGTGGTGTGTGTGGTCCATGGGGCCTGTCCTGTGGTTCCCAGCTAGTCCCAAGTAACCCCCTGTGATGGGAATAGCAGATCTCTTAAACGGTTTTGCTCTAAAAGTCTGCTCCTTTTGCACTGCACTCTCAGTAACATAGACACAGTGGCAGGCCAGGCTGGACTCTCAGTCTCAAGAATTCAGCCTCTAGAGCCTATTACTTCTTGTTGGAGTATTAGCCACCTAGAAGAATATGAACTTGCCCACTTCCATCTGATACTTTCCCCCACCATTGGCAAGCTTGTGTGATTTAGACTGGCCTGTGATCTAGACTTACCACGCATTGACTGTCCATTGTTTATGCTGATCAGATCAAATGCCCTGCACGTTGACCCCTTGATTCCCTTATGCTGGCTGATAACTGCTCTTTCTCCAAAGTATGCTATCAGAGCCTGGTGGGTTAGGTGTGTTAGGTGAGAAAAAGTGATGTCAAGAGACCACTCTCACAGCCTGCTTCACACATGCCGAGGCTGATGCTTTTCCTGCTTACCTGCAGGGAGCCCTTCTCTCTAGGGCCCTTCTCCATGAGAGCACTGCAGCACAGTGCCTTCTGCTGCTTTGGCTGGCAAATGCTGCAGCCCTTTCCCTGTTGTAGAGGTACCTGCAAAGCTTCCCATCCACAGCCTTCTCTTCTCTGTGCCTGCCAGAAATTGAGTGTTTGCGGCCTCAAAGGCCAGACACTGACAGCAAGCGTCAAGAGAGAGCCAGCACTGCACTCGTGTGTGCTGCACCCACCCTGCTTATCCATTCCCTCACTGCCTCTGAAATGGTGATCGGTTCAAAGAGAAACTGCAAATATTGAGGGCAGTACTTTTAAGGGTACCATTAAGCCATCGTGCTCTTTCTCATTTCCTTTTCCCAGCACTGCAGAGAGTTGCTACTTAACTGGGACTTTCCAAATAGCCTAATGGAGTTAGCCATCCAGAGCCAGTGACTTTCTGTGCATAGAGAGCATCTAATTCTCTTAAAGCCCATGGCAAATCCCAGCGTTATTTCCTATGCAGATGACTGCTACACAGAAGCAATTAGGAAGATAACCAGTATCTTCCCTTCCTCTCTTCCATTTTTAAAGCTGCAGGGGACAATGGCAGTATTTTGGTTACAGATAAGTATAAACCAAACCCTAAGGTGCTGGCAACCCAGAATACTTGTATGTTGCAGTTTTAAACTAGCATCTAGATTTGTATCTTGGATATGGTTCCTAGTTTTGCTTCTTTGAATAGTAAATCTTTTTCACAGTATGAACTGTGAATATGATTTAGAATTAATGTACCATGTATGTCTTTGATATGGCCAGAAGGGACAAGTTATGTATCTGAGTTGGAGCAGAAAGATGTATCACCGTGTTGGCAGGATCTTTACCACCAGAACAGAAAGTACAGGAGTGTGTAACTAAAGAGACATGGAGAATATTTAGGTCTGGAAGTGTCAAGTATGTACATCTGGTAGTAGCTGCTCCAGATTGGTGTGAGATGTTTCAGGTATAGAAGTGGAGTGGAGGAGGCACAAAAGCATCTGCAGCATGGAACCATCTTCTGCGGCCACTGTGTTTCCTCCTGTTAGGGGTCCAGCACTGGGCAGATCCTGATCCTGTGTTAAGGTTCCTTCTTGGGGTACATTCTTCTCCTTTTCTCTTCATCTGTGGGAGAAAGAGAGAGAAGGTTTTTACTGTGTAAAATTGTTTATGGTTAGAAAGCTGAACTGCAGTTTGCAGCATTATATGGCCTTGTTAAGTTATAGTCTGCTTTTCTGCTTGTTGCCTTACTTGAGAAGGAAGGAAAGAATTAGCACTCGCTAAGTCTGAATGGTAAAATTAATCATGGCTGTGATTCAGTATGGGCAAAACAGCGACACATTTCTCTGTTATTTTTAATTTTGGATCTGAATTACAGAGTGTATGGAACCCAAGATAGCGCCTGAATTCCTGGGAGCAACTTCATTTCTAAACGTGAACATATCGGGATTGCCAGGAACTGCAGAAAAGGTGCAGGCAGGCAAGCCCTACTTTTAAAGGGTCAAAAATCCCCTCCATTTCTTTGCAGTTAGGTAGGCGAGAGTGAGAGATGTCCAAGGTTGGAACAAGGCAGATCATGGAGGTTTGGCTAAGTTTGACCTGCTGTTTTTTAACACGACCTGCCTCTCTCTCAAGGACTGGCTAACTCCTTGTGCCTCTCCTTTCCATTTCTTTTTTTCTTTTTTTCGTTTTTTTTTTTCAGGGGGGTCATTATTATTACTATTGCTATTATTACTATTATTATTATTATTATTATTATTAGTTTGCAGTGGGTTTTTTTTTTTTTTTTTAGTCATTGATGTTGCGCTCTCTTGAGAGCAATGAAAAGAAATCAAAATGCTTTTGTGAGTAGTGACAGAAGAGTGCAAATAGATTGATTAAAAATGCTGTTTCTTTTTTTAATTTAAACAGAGCAGAGCCTTGTGGGTAATGTGCATAATGTATGCTCGGTGGTAACGAGCTCGCTGTGGTGAGAGAGGAAGAAAGTGAGAGAGAGGGGAAAAAAATTGGAAGTGGAGCCAGTGTTGTTCTGCCTTTAAACACAAGATTGATTTTACATTTTCCCTGCGTGTCACTTTCATTACTAGCAAATTAATCCTTCTCTCTCAGGCCTGAAACTTATTTCTGGGGTTTCTCAGAAGAAAATAGCTTTTGGTGTTCTGCCTAGTCTTAAAAAGGGAGCTCGGGGCTTGGCTACATGAGGAAGTTGCACCCATTTAGCCAAATGTGTAATTTTAAGATTGACCCTGTTACCGAGGTGCAAATGGCTGGTTTGTTTTCATTTTGTTTAAGTCTGCTATGCAACTGCCTGTACTGACAGAAACACAACCGTCTAGAAATGATACAGCAGCGTTGACCAGAGGGTGAGCAGCATCAGTTTCACTGTGTTGACAGAAAGTTACCTCTTCACAACTATTGCATCCGGTCCAGATAAAAAAAGCCGGTGGCTGGAAGGATCAAGCCCTCAGGAAACCCTCAAGGAAGGAGAATGGGAGATGCTCCTCACCCTAAAACTGCACTGCAGAGCAACAGTGCTTTGAAGCACAACGGTCTGCCATGCTGCTGCAGCCCTCTGGATCTCAAGTAGTTTCTAGGCCTAATAACAGGCCAGAGTTATTGAGCTCTTATTTCAGGCCAATGATTGCAGGCAATTTTATAGTTAAATAATTTCACTGCCTGAAGCTACAGTGATATTGCAAGTTGAGCAAACCATTTCACCACTTCTGGGTTTCTAATGAGGGCTTAGTGGGACCACTCTCTCTTCAGTCTTCAGATCACAGTACCAACCTTAGAAATTTGGACATGCTTTATTTCCATTTAAATTACCTGGTATACATAGAGCTTAAATCATTTCTTTGCAGTTGATGACCGCTTGGGTCATTTCCTGCTTAGCAAATCCTCGTGCTTTGTTGTTTGACTCATCTATATTGATGCCTCTGACAAAGTGAGAGGGCTCTTCTGATTCAGTTTTGGCTCAGAAAGCTGGAGTGTGACCTGTTGCCACTTCCTTTGCTGGGTTAACATTTTCATTTACGTTCCCACTAAGATGAGTAGGTGGATCCCAGCTGGCCACGCTCTTGGAGAAGGACCGCTAGCCAGAGCAGTTCAGGTTTGTCGGGATCCACAGCACCATACAGGCTCCAGTAACGGGGCTGTGTCTGAGACCTGCAGTGGCTGGCTAACATCTGGGTTAATGCAACAGCCATTTCTTACCATCAGCTGCTATCACAGAATGAAAGTATAAGAGTATGGTTTTGGGGCTGGTTTGGGCAGGGTCCTGCAGTCCAGTCGACAGTGGTGACTCATAATTAACTCAGGAAGGGTAGGAAGACGGTCTTTATTTTTCCTGCTGAATATCAAAGAGCACACAAAAATAGCCATTTGCAGCAACGGTGAAGATTTTCTCCTATCAGTGAAAATACAGCCTATTTTATCTGACCATAGGTCAGGTGTTTATTTGGATTAACAAACAAAAGGAACACCAGATGCAAGGAGGAGAGAGACTGCTTTTGAATCAAAAGGACTCTTATTTTGTCTTTTCCTTCTGAAAACTCTGGTGGCAGCATTTCAAGATGCTTAGGCTATGTTTCAGTGAAAACGACTGCCAGCTTTTCCTTTGCTGTGTGGTGGCCAATTCTGATGGAGGATCTGGTATGTGATTAGGCTTCTTAAGTGGCAGGTGGGGGAGTGCATCCACTTATAGAGTTATTGTTAAAATGAGGAGCTTTTGGGACTTCTCTGCAGGAACTCTGGATTGTTGGAAATGTTCCATCGGATTTTTCAAAAACGCTCACTTATAGACTGGCAAATCACAGTCTTTACTGCTGTCTTTTGGATTTACAGGAGCCTTGAGAAAGCCATTGGCTTCTCTTTGAGCATATGCTTGTTCAAGCATACCTGTGCAGAGTGAAGGAGAAGAAATGGCTGCGCTATACTCAATTCCGTTCTGACTGGCTTTAAGGAAAAGGAGCCTGTGAACATCTGTAGTACTTGCTGCTGCTCACTGGACACAAGAGCTTGTAGGAATTTTGACTGATTATCTTCACTATGAGCTGTGTGGCACACTATTGACATCCCTACTCCTGCCACAGCAGAGGACAATCTTATTTTGTATGCATCAGATTAGTTAAGCCAAGAGTGACTCTGTCTTGAAACGGAGACCAAGCTCTATTCCCTTTAGATTAATTTGCAGAAATGCCCCAGAAATTATTTCATGGGAAGACAATATCTCTGTCTTGATGCCTGCTCTGATGTGTAAGATTGTCAGCGTCGTTTTCAGATACACTGTGCTACCCAGTGGACTCCTGGAAGAACGTGTCATTAGCAGACACGTACTGTTGCAGAAAGGAGCCAGAATGGCAGCAGAAGAGAGTGTCCTATGAGAGTAGAAGTGATCAGTCTGAGGGGGTTTTGAGGAGAGCAAGGACCGCTGTAGGGTAGGTGAGCGGACACAAGCAGAGCCGTAGGGCTTGCACAGCACGGGATTTGCCCACAGTAGTGAAGTTTGTACCTGATACAGGATAATGCTCTTCTTTTCCAACGACAGAGTTAATCAGCATTGTAAGCAAGGGAGAAAAGAATTAAGGATGAACATCAAAGAAACTGGAAGGAACGGGGAAGGAGTTTTGTACTGTCTTGTTTATCAAGAAAGAGAATTTTACTGGGCCACGATACTAAATTACAAGCGTATTATCCTCATGCCTCCCCAGCTCCAGCGCCAGCTCTTTTCTTTTCCAGGTGAGGCATTATTGTGTTAATATTTGCAGGAGGAGGGGAAAAAACAAGTCCAAGTGCCCCTGTTTGAAACGTCCTATCAGTGCATAAAATATGTCTGCGGATTTGAGAATTACGCTGACTTCACAACAGTAAATTTCAGATAAATAATTTATCTCCTGCAAACACATTTCTGTACTCTTACACATCCATTTGTTTCTGGAAAGCAGCGGGGGCGATGGGGAAGCAGAAGTGATTGGTGCTCACTGGGGAACTTCCCGTGGTGCTGCCTGTAGCTTGGGTGTTGTTGGCCGCTGGAGGTGAGGTTTTGTTCTCGGAGCCACCAGCTCCCACATCATAAATAAAGCCGTTTTGGAAACAAGAGGCACCTTGAGCTAAAACTGGCATTTCTCACAGTATTGGCAGATCAAGCCAGCAACTGTTGATTTTAAATGTTTAATGAGCAATATGTTGCTGATTCTGGTAATAATGTTGTGTTTGCCTAACCTTTCTCGGTGCGCTCCCTTCTGCTGTATTGCTGGCAGGTTTCCAGGAGAGAAGGAAAGGGAAAGAAAATAAAAACCCACCGGGAAGGTTGAAGCGGGCAGGGACAAGAGGAAGACTTGAACGAGTTGAGGAGAAGGGGCATAAAAGGAAAGAGTGGAACTTAATTAAAGAGAAGAGATAGAAGCAGGATATTGATGCCATGCCAGAGTATTAAATTGGAGATTGCAGAAGGTGGCTTTTCCCTGCAGAGATATTCATACTGAAGAAATTGGAAGGGAAAGGCTGGGTGCTAGTATGAGATGGATAGGAAGAACTGTGCAGAGCTGAGCCCAGGTCCACAGCGTTGTCCGAGAGTTCAGTCAGCTGGTTAAAAGCGGGTGGATTGGAAGAGAAGAAGCATGGTGTAAATCAGTTAAGATGCTCAGTTACGTCCGTGTCAGGCTCATGCAATGCTCGCTCTGAAGGCTGTCAGCAGTATGCTGTATTTTACCAGTTTGCTTTTGTTTGACCTGTAGTTGAAAACCCTGAGTCATTCATCATAACCTTCTGTGACGCTGGGTAGCAGGTTGGCTGTATTGAGGTTTACATGCATGGGAAGAATATGAGAGAGGCTTTCTCAACCAGTGGAGGTGGGAGCATGTAATGGAAACTAAAAAAGGCTGCTTTTCTAGTCGTAAATGGATACTGCATTCACTGCTGTGCTCATCCTAGACTAGATCCTCCCTCTGCTGGTGTGAGTGCTGACCATTGCTTGCTGTACAAGTCCAAGCTCGTGCTTAATTTATAACGTGACTCTTGTACTAGGGAAAGTACAAGACTGGAATACTGGAAGCTGAAGGTTTCGGTCTTCAGAACAGAGAGGTGTGGGGCAGCAGGGTCAAACGCTGCCCACTCCAGTGCCTCAAGTTCTCTTCAGCGTGAGTTATGCAGAGAGTTACTGTGCAAAATCTGTGGAAGGTTTTTGTAATATCTTGATTGGGCTCTTGAGTAAGACCAGGCATTTTCTCATCTTTTAATCATTACCTGTTTGACTGATGCTTAAATCAATGCCTGTATGCTGAACGCTCACTGCCCTATTAGAAAGCCTCTTCTTGCTTTACATAATGGCTTATTTATTGCTTCCATTGTATGTACAGCACAATATATATTGTCCAGAAGGGAGATACAGATACTAGGTCATATGTGGTGAAGGAATATTTTTCTCTTTTTAATGAGGAGAATATCAGCTTTGCAATGCTTGTTATACTTTTGTTTCCAGGCTGCTGCATACAAATTGCATTATATAAAATTGACCACACAAATAGTACGTATAGAAGAGTGTGGTTTGAGACACTGTTAGAAGTAGAAAGCAACAGAACACAGAGGATGTATCTAAGAAAAGCCTTGTCAGAAAAGGAGCAGTGATCCACCCAGGCCATGTCTTTCCTCAAACAATGAGAGAGGCTTAAGAAGAAGATGTGTCCTTTATTTATATAAGCTTCTTGATTTATTATTTTCCTTTTGTGGGATAACCTGCCACCTCCTTAAGTTACTTGCTTCCTTGTTATAAAGTGAGTGCAAAACATGAATGTATGTTCCACATTAAATTTTCAATTTTTAAGAGCAAGTATGCATAGGATTGCTGAGTTGACCTTCCCTTTCTGTTTACTCTTTTCTTTACACCATCATTATATCTTCTATTGTTTGCCTGCCTTCTTGATAAATGCCTTAAGGACTGAAGTTGATATGTGCAAAAGATGTTTTTGTGAGACCTGAGCTTTCCACCACGGTCCTTATGTGTAAGTAAGTGCAGACTCTAATTGGTTCAAACCAAACACCTCTTCAGTAGGACATCTTCAAGGAAATTTCCAGCAGACATGCTCTTTCACACATGGCATTCTTTGCTGTCAACAGCTCCCAGTGATTTCTCTTTAACTCCATTAGTTGTAGGGGATTCTTTGTTCTGTTTTGTTTTTCTCTTTCTTGTTTTATTTCCATACAGCTTTGAAGTAGAACAACCAAATATTTTCCACTCATGTAATGGGAGATGGAATTGTCTCTCTTGGAACAATCTCCACATTTGCCATGTAATAGACAACTGTAAAAGCAAAACAAAGCTGCAAATACAAGAACTCTTCTCCCATTTGCTATTTCTCTATGAATATTTTTGTCACTGCAGTAGCTCAGATGAGTTATGGCCAGGTTTTGGTCTTTTAGACAGAAATATGAGTGGAAGGAGAAAAGAGTAGGAAGATATGAAGAATAATAATAGGGGAAAGGAGAGGGTAAGACAGAGAAGTGATAGGGCAAAAAGAGGTACCTGAGCAGATGAAGAAGGAAAAGGGTAAGAAAGTGGAAGCAGGAGGGTGATGGGTCAGAAGCAGGAGAGGCGATGGAGATCTCTGGGATGGCAAGCTCTGAGGCTTCTGAGCTGTTCTTGGCAGGGCAGAGCCCTGCAGAATTCAGTGTAGTCTCTAGCAGGGCCCTTCAGTTTAGGGGCATATAAACAGAGGAAGATTTATTGCGAATTCTAGTTAATAACTTTCTCAAAGGGGAGAACTCCTGTATTCTCTTTGAAATACAATTTCTTGTCTCATAAACTGAACCAGCTGTGACTGTTCCCTCTGCACACAGATTTTTTTTCATCTTCTTCCCTTTTTTTTGCTGGGTGCATGTGTGTGATTTTGCTTAATGATTTTTTCCCTGCAGAAGGGACCCAGAATGTGGTGCTGTACATAGTTTTGTGATCAGCGTCTTTGCACAAGCACAAGAAAAATGCTTTGGGCATTTTATGCTTTTAGAGAGGAACAAGTGTTAGGCTATTAGTCTGAATCTAACTTAGACTGCATTTCTCCTGAGAAAACTCAGTAGGAAATTCTTCAGCATCGTTCCCTAGAAAGGCCATGCCTAAGCTGAGATTCAATCTATCACCTAGTCTTTAGTGAAGGGGCTGGAAGGGCTGTTAGCACCTTCACAGCTGCCATGCAGACAGCAGGGAAGGGGCTGTAGGTCAGCATCTCTATGTCCTTTGTTCCCACCCCAGCTCTTAAGGTGTGTCTTCCTGGACAGGGCTGATGATATGCACCACAGAGCAGGTGGGGACCAGGATTCCCACCTGGAAAGGGAGAAAAAGCCATCTCCCTCCTTGTGACTCTAAGCAGTGCTGAATGGTCTCTGCCAGCATCATCTCTGTGGGCACTTAAATGTTTACTCTTTCTTTATTTTCTTAATTGAAAAGAGCACAGCTTGCCCTTGAGCTAGTGCAGAAATCTTCCAGTGTTGTGGATGACTGAGTGAACAGAAACACAGGCAGGGAGTCATACCCTCCTACCTCAACTCACTGTCTACTCTAAGCTAAGGTGTTCAAATCCCTGAATCATTAGGCAAGTGATGCATGAGTTGACATAGCGTGCTAGCAGAAGTAGCATGTGCAAATGTCCAGAGGAGGTTCCAGCTGAGAAAGTTAAATGTCAACCTTCCACAAATTTCTGTTTGGCAAGGGCTTGGGAAGGCTTCTGGCTTAAGAAATACCTGAACATGTATCTCAGTCTCTCATTCCACCAGCTATCTATCATGACATCCTGCACATACCTTTAGAAGGAAAAAGAACAGGGAATAGAAGAACCAGGATTTCTTTGCATGTGAGTGGAGATCACTTCATAGCAGACTGCAGCCATCCCATTGCATATGACAGATGCTCTTCAGCAAGCTGCAAGTTAGCATCATAGAATCATAGAATCATTTTACTTGAACAAGACCTTTAAAGATGATCTAGTCAACTCCCCTGCAATGAACAGAGACATCTACAGCTAGATCAGGTTGTTCAGGGCCCCATCCAGCCTGACCTTGAATGTCTCCAGGCACAGGGTATCTACCACCTCCCTGCACAACCTGTTCCAGTGCCTCACTACTCTTACCATAAAAAACTTTTTACTTATACCCAATCTAAATCTCCCCTCTTTTACTTTGAAACCATTTCCCCTTGTCCTGTCACAAAAGGGGAAGTGTTCCATCCCTTGGATCATTTTTGTGGCCCTTCTCTGAATGCGCTACAGCAGGTCCATGTCTCTCCTGTACTGAGGACTCCACAGCTGGATGCACTACTTCAGGTGAGACCTCACCAGCACAGAGTAGAGGGGCAGGATCACCTCCCTTGACCTGTTGAGTGTGCAGCCCAGTATACAGTTGGCTTTCTGGGCTGAGGGCACGTTGCTGGCTCGTGTCCAGCTGCCATCTACCAGTATCCCAGGTCTTTTTCAGTAGAGCTGTGCTCCGTCCTTTCATCCCTTGGCTTGTACTCACAGTGGGGGTTCCTGTGACCCACATACAAGACTTTGCATTGGCTTTGTTGAACCTCATGAGATTCTCTTGGGCCTACTGCTTGAGCCTGCGTAGGTCTCTCTGAATGACATCCCATCCCTCGGATGTGTCAACTGCGTCTCACAGTTTGGTGTTATCATCAAACTTGCTGATGGTGTACTTGATCCCACTGTCAATGTCATTGATAACGATGACCCCTGAGGGACACCACTCATCACTGATCTCCATCCAGACACTGATCCATTGACCAGCCCTCCCAGGGCTGTGTGGAAAGTGCTGGAGGCTGCCTTCTGGATCTCCTGTGGTGCTAGGATTGTTTGTGGGCTGAGACTACAGCTTCTTCCTGTCTTCTTGATTCATTAATCACAGACTGTCTCATAATATGAAGCATCTTATTAGCTGAGACCTTCTAGAGGACTCATCCGCATTTGAGAAGGTAGCACTTATTTGTCTAGAAATGAGAGGGTAGTTAGATAATGGTGTGCTTTATCTGCCTTTAATGTGATGAAGCAAACAGAAAATAATGAGGAGGCACCAAACTTTCTCCCTCTGTCCCTAGGCTTTGCTATGAAAGGTCATAGAGACATATTATCTATCTTCTGACTCGTATGTTCCATGCATGTATATATATAACATGTAAGTGGCTGAGACTCCCTGTGACCCTGCCAGCAGCTTTGAGTTGCGTGTGAGCAGTGAAATTGTTTACCACAGATCAATATAACTCAAATACATCTGAAAGGCTCAGAGTTCAGTAACAGCTTGCGTGTTGTATTCCCAGCCAACAATGGCTACTTACCTCACTGCTTTCCCATGGCAATACACCTTGCTTAGACTAACCCTGTGCATCCCCTCCATTTTTAATCAACCTTTAACCCGTATCTCATGTTCTTTGTCTCATTTCCTTATCTCTCTCCCTCTCTGTAATTTTCCTTCAGACTTCTTTCTCACAAACTATCTTCTTTATGCTTCAGTTTTTCTTTGTTTAATTTGTGTTTTGTTGTTTTCCTTAGCTCTTCCCCGGCTCTCCATTCTCCTTCCTTCACCTCTTCATCCCTCTCCTTCCTGCTCTATTCGTCCCCATGTATATGTAAGCTCAAACTGCCTAAAAATTATCTCAGGACCTTCTGCTCCTAATGCAGCAGGAAAAAAAAAATAGCCTACACACAAATCCACCATTTTAATGTAGTTAACATTCCTCTCCTCCTTCAACTGTTCTGAAATTGCAGACTGCATAAAATCCCACCAGGATATTGACATAACCTATAAGCCGGGAAGTTGTTTTAATCAAACCCAGCATCCCACTTGGAATGCTGGACCTAGAAATACAAGGACAGCAGTTTAGAGAGAAGCTGAGAAATAAGGAAATAAGCGCTCGGGGAGAGGAGGTTTAAGAACCATTTTTATTATTATTATTTCAATTCCTTCTGGTCAGAAGTTGCAGGATTTTTTTTTTTCTTCCATTGAGTCCTCGCCTACACAGAGTGCTCAGATGGAGTATTGTTATTGGAGATGTGATAAAAAGGAATTAGATTGGGCGTCTGGATTATTGAGAGGGGTTCTTGTCTAGTAAAAGTGTCAGAGGACCTCAGTCCACGGGGCATGGATGATTACTGTGGATGAATTCCTGGTCCTTGGAGGCCAGGTGGGAGGGCACGATTGTCGTGTTTCCCCACCCTGTCAAATTTAGAGCAGCCTTGGCTGAGCCACTTATAAAAAGTGTCTGTTACGTTGCTTGGGAAGCAGTGAACGAAAGGAAGAGCAGAAGATAGGCAGAACTATTTGTCAGTTTTTGAACTCGTGAACTCCACCTGTTTCCCTCGGTCCATGTTTCAGTCCAGGCTTCTAAAGAGATGATCTTTGTCCGTGTGTGACTGGCCTCCACAGATCAGCAGGTGAGGACAAGCTATTGACAACTGCAGATGCTCTCAGTGGCAACGCTGATAAAGAGAAGGGGCTGCAGTAAAGGAGAGGTGACCGAAATCTGTGTATTGCGGTGCTTGTCGATATGCTTGTGTTGATGCAAGCCAGCATTACAGCACTGTAGTCTGCCAGGAGGGAGAAGTGGCCCATTTGCAGCCTTGGTTTGTGCGTAGGCAGCGTAGAAACCCACATGAAGCATACAGCTTTTGCGTTGTGGTGATGAGCGACAAGGGGAGATCTCTGTCCCCAGCCAGTGATCAGTTCATTCACTCAAGTATGAGGATTGATAGCACTTGTCACTATTAGCCCAGCTAATGTAGCTGCAGATGCTACATTTAATCATATAAACTATGTGGCACAATTGCAGAACAAGGGCCTCTGGCCCACTGGAAAAGCGAGCGGAGCAGATTCCTAAGGGGCTGGTGGAGAGCTGCAATCAGCGTGCATGCATGTGACAGAAAACAAGAGGATGCGTCCTGCTTCTGCACAGCACTCTGAGTAGGGGTGTGTGTTTGTGTGCATGCACGTGTATGATCTGCTGAGTGCACATGAGAGAACAAACTGAGAGGATCTTGTGCATGAGATCAAGAGCATAGAAGAAAAAAAGGCAGAGCTCCACTGTGCACGGAAATAAGGAAAGGAGAGGCTGGGGCAGTTCCGTGGGATGTGCCCACTCCACTTTGGCTGTCTTTCATGTCACCCATCCCTGACAACTGAGACTTGATATCTGCAGGCAAATGATAGACAGAGCTGCACAGCTTTGTAAAGCAGAGAACAGCTTCCAAATGTTTAAGACCAGTGCTCTTCAACAAGGTGTTTGTGGTACTGTGAGGAGAAAAGAAGCTAGAAGGAGGCGTGACAGACCTTTGTGCTGCGAAGAGGCCGTGCCATATGCAGGGGTGGTGTCTACCTGGGTCCAGAACTCATCTGAGCACAGCACTAGCACAGAACAGCTTCCCACCTTTCCCACCTCTCAGTGCCATCCCTTTGCTGCAGCAGGGGCCGGAGCAAATGTCTGTGCGGCGTGGAAGGGCAGTGCTCAGTTTTGTTGCTGTGGGCTGAATGCGGGCTTTGTGAGAGGCTCTGGAAATAGCCCCACTGACATGAGATGGGCCACACCTGGACTGCAGCCTAGGTAAGAAGGATCAACCCTAAAAGGTTCCCACACAGAAACAGAGCCCATCTCTGGTCACATCTGCCAACATGGTGCCTTTTCTTGGGTGAGCATGAAGCTGTCTAGAGGCAGGCACAGTGCAGCCTTTGGGGCAGTGAAGGCAAATGATGCTCTGAACAGCGGTCCTCCAAAACAGAGAGGAAGCTCTGCTGTACCCAGGCAAGATTGCAAGCATCCCTTGTGTTCGTTCTTCCTGCCTGCCAGTCTTCCCTTGAACACCTCATCATGTTAGTGCTCTGTCATGTTTTCAGTCCAGCATCCATACATACTTTCCCACCTGCATGCACCCATGCACGTGCACGCTTTTACTCACCTTCTCCTAGTGCCCAGCCCTGTTACTAAGCTCAGTGATGTGTTTGTCCTCTCCAACATGTCTGCACTCATCTGGCCCAGAACGAGGCCAGCACACATCAGTGTTAAAAATGAATATGTAGGGAATGTCCCTTTTCTCTAAGCTCACACCCTGCTAATATAGACTTCGAGGGGAAGGGCATTCATAAGTGCAGATGGCTGTGGCTTTTGCTGAAGAGGAGCATGAGGGATGAAGGTCTGGCCCAGCACCTAGCCCTTCGAATGAAGTGACTTGTCAAGTATGCAACTGTGGCCAAGATCCTAGAAGCAGTAAATTTAGCAGCACTCACTTCCACTGACAGCCTGTCATGTGCTTGAAACATAAATAGTGGTGGAGACAAATCACTGCTGTTTTCCTATTAAGCTTTGGCCCACTGGCCTCCCAGCTTGCTGGCAGCATTTCTACCTAGCCTGCCACCATGCCTCATCTCAGGGACGGATGGGCCTCCCCATTGCAGGCTTTGGAAGTCGAGGAGGGAATTATCATGCTGTTATTTCCTCAGGTGTCCTTGGTGTCTGGGTACTTGCTCAGCAGCTGATGGATTTCTCACTCAGGCCGTGTGCTGCCAATCCCTCCTCCCTCTGCCCAAGGTTGAGGGGACATGGGCCCTCTCCCTGGAGGTCTCAGGGTTTTCACCCCCGTCCCTGGTTGCTTCCATGGAGCCTCGCAAGGTCATGCTGATGGAGTAAATGAGGCGGTGATTTGAATAGGGGAGCAAAGGTGACATTTTCCAGTGCACCTGAGTGACTTGCAAGCACAAATGCCATTAAAAGCCACTGGGTCTTGTCCTGTTAAAGCATTTAGAAGCTTTTGGAAACCTTGCTTTCAAGCATTAATTATTATATAACCATTTAATAAAACATGTCACCAGAAGCTTACATTAATCTTTACAGAAATGAGAGATCCCTTAGTGCTCTAAATTGAGGAACCAGCACATTTCCCCTTCTTCCCTCTCACCTATCAGGTGTCATTCCTCTTCCCTTCTCTCCTCGAGGAGGATGAAATAATGCCAGCGATTAAGGTGGCCTGCTCTGTGTTGGTTTAATTAGAACAACTGCTATTTCAGCTATGGTAAAACTCTTGTGCTAATGAAACCGCTGCCTCTTCAGGAAGGTTGCAGAAAGGAGCCAGTGAGCCTGGCACATAAAATGAAGGTTTTCTGCTCTCTCAGTCAGTGTTTTTGGTCTGCCTTCTGCACCCTGTATCCAGTACAGTTGTTGAAGTTTTCTGTAAGCATCATGGAAAGAAAGAGCATTGGGAACTGGGACAAAGGCAGTGAAATATCTTTTGGGTTTTTTTTTTCTCAGACTGTCTCGTAGTCTTACAAGGTAACATGGAAGAAATGGGAAGGTGGTGTGAAACTTCCTTCTACTCATCATCTGCTTTCTCCCTTTCCAATGAAGGTGTTTTTTGAAACTGTTTCTTCTACTCATCGTCTTTTGCTTTCTCCCCTTCTGATTTCCCACTTTCCTGATGGGAGAGGATCTAACTTGCAGCCATGATTTGCAGTAGAGCTGATCACCAGCAGCTACACTTGCAACTGCAGTAGCAGCATCTGGGAGCTAAAGAGCTCAAAATCAGGGCCTGTATTTCCTCACTGCTTGCTTCCCCTGTGCAATTGTATGAGCTGCAAGATGAGCAAATGCCTTCCTCCTCCTTCGCAGTCAGCCTTGCAAGTTTGAGAGAGAGAGAGAGACTCCCCGTTCTTTGGAAAGCAGGGGCGTGTTTAATAGCATAGGAATTACATACCCTGTGCTGAGGCAGTCATTTATCTGGACCAGTATCACTATGAATCAACAGCAGATAACTCAGATGATAATATCACAGGAGCCAGCCCAACTGATCACAAGTTCCTGCAGTGTGCGAGCCCAGGCAGTTATCTCAGCAGCACACCCCACCCTGCTCAAAACCTCTGTGATCCTTGTTTTGATACCCAGCAGTGCTTCGTGCACACTCTGTCTTCAGAGCAGCCGCCCAGCCTCAGCTCCCAGTCCGCCACATCCCCCGGAGGATATTCCTCTTGCTCCTTTCACGAATGACAGTTACAGGGATGGTGTCAGGCAGCCTCTGTGCTGGACCTAATTGAGAAACATTGCAGCAGGGAGAGTGGCCAACAGGAAAGCAAACAAAATGATTTTTCAAGGAGCTAATCCACCAATACAAATATTGGCGCCAGGCGTCACAGCACACTGACATGTTTTTGAAAGGGTAAATCTTGCTGAGGGGTGGCTTAACTCTTTGACCCCATTTCTACAGCTGAAAACTATAGCTGTGTAAAAGATCAGTGGAAAGATCCAGGCTGATACGGAAATCCCTGGTCTTTACGTTTTAGTTGTGAACTCAGCGTTCAGAGTAGCCTCACTGAAAACAGTGATGAGCTACAGGAATTGTGATCTGGCAAAAGCACAGGAGATTCAGGGGCTGTGTGATCTGGCTGTGAAATGATTCACTCTGGCTAGCAGAGAAAGAACAACATGTAAGCTTCGAAGTTAATGCTTTTTCCCGTTTCGAGTAAATCTGGGACAGTCTGTAATTTCTTAGGCCTTCTTCACGTTTTGAACACGAAAGCATGGAATTCTGTGAGCCAAACTGCATCTTTGTATTATTTTTATGTTTTATATTTCTTATAGTTTTTAAGCTGCATCGAAGTTCTGGGTTCATTCTACCCCTTCATCTCAAAAAGTGCAAACGTACATAACACAGAAGACAACAAACTTGCACTTAAAAACAGGGAAGCATTTTTGTGGAGGCCAATGAAAGCACACCGCTTGATTCTTGCACAAAAGTATACTGAGCATGACTTGTTCTACACGGGACACAGGACTCTTGTAAAGAACATAAGAAGGATATTTAAAGATGCCACCAAGCACAGACCAACCCTATAGCTCTTACACTGGCAGACTGGCACAACCAGTACCACTGAGCACCATCACATGAGATTTCCCAAAGTTCTAGGCCTGACATAAGGGTTTATGGAATGAAAGCAGGGACATTGCAGTCCGTCCCTGCTCTCTGCTGGCAGGACAGAAGCAATCTGGTTCAGCTGTGCTTTATGGAAAATGCCCCAGAGTGGAATTCTTGCTGTTATCTTTTCGTTGGCCTTGGGTCCATAGGGAAGAACTTGTCAAATTTGTCTTCAAACTGCTTAACGATGATAGCATGAGTGCTTTGTCCAAGATGGGAGAACTTGTAGGGGAAGAAGTAGAAGAGGCCAAATCAGAGGAAACCAGGTGACCCAGCCACTGGAGACAGTAGTGGCTGGCTGCTTTCTGTTGTATTTTAATTACTTTTCATTAGTCTCCATGACATGCAGAAAACCACAGTCCTGTGCAGTAGGTCTCAGCTTACGTTGCCTTTCTGTGCTTAACACAGTGGGCAACAAACCCTAGCTGTGCTACCATCCATGACTACACACTGTGTAACTCCTAAGCGTGGGCTCCTGGGCTGGCACTGGTATTCCTTGTTGGACCTCGTGCTTTCAACCAGCTTTTTATTAGCTGCTCCAGCACAATCCCCTCAGCCCCGAGGACTTCTCTACCTTTCCCTTCTAATGCATAGTTTTATTCAAGCATCTGGTGCCATCACAGGGATTCCTCTAGCTGATTATGATGTCTGCCTCACATTGTAAAGTAACCTCCAATTTTGGGGATGCAGGAACAGTGCAACTATTGGTTTGTTCGTGTTTGCATGTCATTTTCTTGGCAGTGGGATTAGGACTTGATATTTCTTAGCACTGTCCTTACATAACTCACATCACAGCATGCAACATTTAGGGAGCATAATACTGTAGCTGTGACATTAAATGACTTAATTTACCTCATGGCTGATAATTTACTTTATACATTGGCATCACAGCCAAGTTTTGTGCGAGAGCAATTCAGCTATAAAAAAAAATGCTGTTTGTGTTCATTAAAAAAGTGTTAGCAAATTTGGGTCCAATTCAATAAGTAATGGTGTGTGGGGAAAAAAAAATCAGAAGAAGAAGAAGAAAAGAGATGGACATCTCAAGCTGAGGCAGAGGCTGCTTTCATTCAGAGCTGTTGTATTAGCATGCTGGGTGTTTAGGGTTTGGAAGAGGGTCCCCATGAGGCGTGCAGGCTTTCTGAGCTGTTAAGGCACAGTTCGTGGCTGGGAAGGTGCAGCAGCCAGCTCTGCACATAAGGAGAAAATGGGATGCCTGATGGTCAAGGTCCCATGAGCGCCGGGAAAAGTCATGCCAGGGTATTTCCTCCTGATTTGACTCATTCGCATACATGGAACCAGAGCTTGGCCAGAGCCTTCCCTGGCTCTGCACTACTTTTTTGGTTTATGTGTAATAGCTACAGACCTAAGGGCATGGGAGGCATGAGGCCAGCTTGAACAATAAATACCCTGCTGTGCCTTGCTCCCTGAACAAAGTAATTATTGCCTTATTACATCTGACCCCTCTCTTCCTGTCCCTCTGGCAGTGGTGACTCCATGGCAGCCAGTGCCTCTCTGCACTGTGCATCTCTGTTTGCCATCATCTCTCTTCCTGCCTTTCCGTCTCACTCTTTGGCTCAATGCATTTCTCTGTGTCTGTATCTGGCCACCATTTTCTCTTTTTCTCAGTCCCTGAAGAATCTCACTTTGTTTCCATTTCCCTCTACCAGCGTCAGCTTCTGTCCCTCTCTTTGTTCCCTCTCTATTATCTTTCATTTTCTCCATCTATTTTTCTCCGTATCCCGTGCCATGCTCATTTTTCTACCTTCCCTCCTTGCCGTAGCATTGTAGCGCCCGGCGGTCCCTTTGCTCATCTACCATCTGCTGCTCTCCACTGATCTCTTTGCTAAAAACAAGCTTCTTCAGCTAAGGGACAGAAAAATTGCCAAGCTCATTGGAATCTGTGATGGGCGAGGAGACGGAGGCTGATAAACGAAAACTTCAAAGTTTTGAATTAAAAAAAGAAAAAAAAATCCCAGCTAGCCGTCAAACAAGAAAATGACGTCTAAGTCTCCTTTGGCTATTTTTGTCTTTTAGAAGTCTATTTCTAGGGAATCTAAGTTGCAGAGGGAAGAAGGAAAGTTAAGAGGGCAAGACCTTCCACAATAAATGGACAGTGCAGAGGGAATAAAAACTTCAGCGTTGGAAGTTGCTGCACACAAAATACACCACTTCAAATGGCATTTATTGATTTGCACTCCTTTTTCATCCCTCCGCATCTTGTTTTAGGCAGAGGAGAGCCCAGCCAGGACACGTAGCCCCTTCTGCTCTCCCCTCTTCGCAGCTACAAAGAGGCTTGGAAGAAATGCACAGAGGCAGAGCATGTGATCTCTTTTTGCACATACCAAATGCAAACAGATACTTTCAGGGAGCTTGAGCTTCAGTTTAATAGGAGAACAAAAGGGAATTAAAAAAACAAATGCACTGAGGAAATTTTTGCACAAGGAGTAGCCCAGTGTTGGAGGCACAAGGAGGAGAGGACGGCACACATCATGGCTGCCACCTCTGCGAGCGCACCCATTTCTGGAATGCCCCCAAACACATGGGGAAGGTGCAAGTCTGTGTTTCTGCATGTAAGTGGGATCTTGGAGCATGGATGAGAGCATAGGGAGGCGTGCACGTCAATGGGGGACAATATGCAGAGGGGTTCTGTGGGGGCTTCTATGAGGGCACATCCCTGGGCTGGGGAGAAGGATGCTTCTTGCCAGCAGGCTGGCACTGCAGGGGTGGTTTGCTGTCAGGGTTCATGATTTAATTTATGAATCCAGGGGATGTGAAATGTGGCTGAGGCAAGCAGGCAGAGGGGACACACGGAAGGCCCCTCACGGCAAAGGAGTTGCCCCAAAAAAGACAACACAGCTGGGGGACAGCCCTTGTGAGCAAGGATGGTTTTGGCATTGAGGCCAGGACTGTGCCCCTGGGTAGCACACTTAAGGCAAACGTTTTCTGCTAGTGGGGAACAGAGCAGCTCTCTTGCCAGGAGCTGGCAGTCCCGCTCTTCACCTAACAGAGTATGTTCTTTGTTGTATGCACCAGAGAGCACTGCCCCAACCTCCTCCCTCCCCGCTTTGATAAACTGCATAGTGACAACCATCAGCTCCCTGCCAAAGCTGGCTTCTGCGCCGAAACATTTGTAAATTTGCTCCGTGTTTGGAGCTGTGTTTCTCTTCCCCCCGCCTCGCTTTGCCTTGGAGGTTAGAGTTAATATGACTCACCTAATCTGGCTGCCAAGGTGAATTAGTGAAAACATCTCTACAGCTCTGTGCAAGGTATCACAACCTGACATTTTTCTAACACACCGTGATATATCTTTTTTCTCTCTCTGATGTGTACTATGACACCTCAATTTTATATAAATGCTCTTTGTTAGGAATGGTTAATGTACTCTAGGGGGACAGGGCTGCAAGCAAAGGGGTCCTACCTGCAAGTGGGAACAACCAAGTTGTTATAGGGAAATGTTGATGCCCAGGGTTGAAACAGGTCACCGCTGCAGGGATAGGAACAGTGATACCACCACCACCGTTTCAGACAGCCTGTCGCAGAAACCTCCCCTGAAGTGGAATGCTCATATCTGCATCTTGAATGAGGAGCTAAATAGGCCTGGTGGTATCTTCAGCTTCCCTTTAACACAGAAGCCTCCCTTTCACACATGCTGGTGGAGTTCCACTGGACGAAGCAGCAGCTCCTCATGTGCATCATCTGCTGGGAAGGGCTGTGCATTGCTGCTGGAAGCCCTTTTTAAGTGCATGTGTATACGTCAGAGAGGAGCTGAAAAATATCTTCACTTAGGAAATTGTGTACTTCTTAGGATACTTTCTGGAGCCCCCTATGATGCAGTGCTCTGATAGACAGACTTAGGAGCACCCCTAATGAGGGTGCCACTCCATTAGAGCTGGTAAGTCACCCTCAACCCTTTTTTCATTACAGTGACAGTCTTGTGACAAGGGCAAATTGCAGGAGAAGCAAGTCCCACTTGGAATGAGCCCTGTATATAAACAAGGCAGAACTGCAGAGCAAATGATTTGCAAAGCAGAGGCAAATTATGTTTTAACCTTTTCCCTGTAAGTCTTTCCTGGATGTCCAATTAACTTTCCAGTCAACTGGCTGACCTACCAACTGGGAGTGCTGCTGTGAGAGGGGTGGAATGGTGGTTGTCAGCTCGGACTGAGGGTGGCATTTTCAAAGAGCATTATTAGCAGGCAGTGGTGTGTTAGAGGATGATGTGGGAATTAGAGGAGATCCCAGCCTCCCAGCCAAAAATGATTCATGCTATGGCAAAAACACAGGAAATGTATTGGTTATGCAAACAGCACCACAGTGCAGAAGTGCTGCAGTCCTCTGCCTATGTTCAGCTGTGGTAATGCTTCATATCCAAAATGTTGTGTACAGTTTAGGGTGTTGTACTTCCAGGAATATGCGAGCTTGTCAGAGAGATCTAAATGGAAAGAGCAGGAATGATCAAGGTCTACAAAACCTCACCTATAGAGAAAGGTTGAAAGACGTGGCACTATTCAGCCAAAAAAAAAACAACCTGGTGACAACCAAGGGAGGAACATAAGTGATTTAAAGTTGATAAAAGGCTATTGCAGAGAAGGAGGGAATGATTTATTTGTTCTTTTTGTCTGTAGTGGCAAAGACAAAAATAATAGGCTTAAATTGCAGCAAGGAAGACTCGGTCAGGCTGCAGGGAAATGGTTCCAGCAGCGAGGACAGGGAAGCATGGGAACAGCCTGTCTGGAGAGACTGGGGAGCTGACTGGAGAGTCTGGAGAGTCAGTGGAGGGCAGGGCATGGCCATTGCCAGGAAACAACCCTTGTGTCATGCTGAAGCGTGGGAATGGGCTTGATGGGCACTGAAGCTCCTTCCCATACCAGGACTGACCTAGCCCTGCTCCTACAGGGGTTAATATTCCCAGACTTATTCATGAGTTACCCGGCTGAAAAAAATACCTATGCAAATCCTGCCCTACCTCTTTCTCCAGGAACTCTGCCCTGGCTGTCCATAAGCACCAGCACAAGATTGAAGCAGTGTCCCAGAGCACTGGCAGGGCTTTGCCAATGGATTGCCTTGTAAAATGCATGCTGCCATGCAGAAAGACATGCAGGTTTAGGTGTTGTACTAAGGGACATGGAAATATTGGTGATAGGTGGATGGTTGAACTGGATGATCTTGGAGGTCTTTCCCAACCTTGCTGATTCTATCATTCTATGATTCTGTCATTGTAAGGCATCTCAACCAACTGGCAGGAGATGAGAAAGCCTGCATCAGAGCAGTTGGAAATCTGAGATGTACCAATGAGGTATCCACTCATCTGAACATCTGGTAGGAGTTGGAGAAGGGATCACTGAAAGAAAGGGGAAAGCTTGTCTTTGCATGGGCTTAATAGGCGCACGTGCTGTGTCTCCATGACAGGGGATGGTTTTCTCCTAGAAGGGTTCTGAAAATTGACTTGAAAAAAGAAAAGGGCAAAAATAATTGTGTGACAGACAGATTTCTGAGCAGATTCTCAAGTTGCTCAGGTTCCTATCTCTGGTGCAGAAGTCAAATTGTTGTGTGTGTGTGGTACACCCAGCCTGCCCGGGCTCATACACTGCAGCAGCCGAGTGCCTGTGTGGTAGGATTTGTTTCAGGTGGCTACAGGGGACTTGAGCTCCAGAGAGGGGCTTAACTCAGTGCTGCAGAGCTGAGGAGCAGTCCCGTCCTCTCGGCCCTGGCTGAGCTCCACCAAACTAGTGCTGATGGGAAGTGGGCACAATTTCAGAAGTGCTCAGCACCCTTTGAGCAGAAATCGTCTCCTGGGCAGAGTTTCACTGGAAAAACTGACTGCTCTCCTAGAAGACTGAAAGGGAGCCCTTGTTGTGCTGATGTTTTCTCGGGGGGGTAGAAGGGGAAATCTGTCCTGATTCTCGAGTCACAGCTTTCAGAGCTGTCCTAGCGAGGCAGCACAGCTTAAACGTGTCATTTCATGTACAGTAGATGGGGGATTCGTAATGATTATTGGGCTCTGCGGATCAAATGACACTTTATTTCTCAGTTTGGCTGTGTTTAACTGTATGTAGCATGTTCTGATCGATGGCTCTTCAGGGTGGCAGCTGGTCTGAGAGGCAAAAAGACATTTTTTCCCAGTTTGGCAGTGATGAAAGGGCTGCTGACAGTGCACCAGCGTATCTGGGGAGCCAGCCACCCCTGGTCAAGCACATCAATGGGCTGACTCCTCTCAGTCATACCCCAGAGCTCACTCCAGCCTCACATGATGGAGATATTGTGTCTGTTGGGCAGCCTGTGCAACGCTGTGCTACCACTTGTGCTTTCTTCCCAATTTCCTAAACCTGAGTTTTCAATAACTAAATGAAATGCAAATATCTTGCTGATACGGCGTCTGAAATAACCTCGAAATAGCTCCCTCAGTGGCTGTTGTTTATTTGCAGAATCGCTGTTGTGATTGTTCCTCCATAGCAATTAAGCAAAAGGCTTCTCCAGTCTGTATGCCTACCGGAGAGCCATCACCTGTATTTTTCTGTTCTGCAGGAAAGGAGTTCGAAGGTGAGGAGGAGTACCTGGAGATCTTGGGGATCACGCGAGAGCAGTCGGGCAAGTATGAGTGCAAAGCTGCCAACGAGGTTGCTTCGGCAGATGTCAAGCAAGTCCGGGTCACTGTGAACTGTGAGTACCTCGTAGGGGAGCAGATACTTGCCCACAGGCAAGGGTGGCTCTGGGGTAAATGTAGACGCCTTCCAGGTGTTAAAGAATCTGAAATGGGGGGGCACTTACCATAGTTTACCAGAATTTGTTCCTTAAATATCAAAATATATAAGAAAAGGAGAGAAAAAAAAGAGAGAAGATTCATCATAGAATGGCCTGGGTTGAAAAGGACCACAATGATCATTTAGATTCAACCCCCCTGCTATGTGCAGGGTCGCCAACCACCAGACCAGGCTGCCCAGAGCCACATCCAGCCTGGCCTTGAATGCCTCCAGGGATGGGGCATCCACAACCTCCTTGGGCAACCTGTTCCAGTGCGTCACCACCCTCTGAATGAAAAACTTCTTCCTAATATCTAACCTACATCTCCCCTGTCTCAGTTTAAAACCATTCCCGCTTGTCCTATCACTATCCACCCTCTTAAACAGCCATTCCACCTCCTGTTTATGCGTTCCCTTCAAATATTGGAAGGCCACAATGAGGTCTCCCCACAGCCTTCTCTTCTCCAAGCTAAACAAGCCCAGTTCCCTCAACCTCTCCTCATAGGAGAGGTGCTCCAGCCCTCTGATCCATCTTAGTGGTCCTCCTCTGGACCCGTTCCAAGAGCTCCATGTCTTTCTTGTGCTGGAGGCCCGACGCCCAGACGCAGTACTCCAGATGGGGCCTCATAAGAAGTTTCAGTGTGTTGCCACTCTCTCTCCCCTCAGAAGTCCTGGCCATGCCTTGTTTTTACTTATTAACATTTGAGATAACTGTATAACGAAGAGCAGCTTCAGCAAGGATAGATAAGGTCCAGCCAGCTCAGAGCAAGCATCCATTTGACATGGGCATCATGCCCCAGTGGCCTGGGGGGTTGCGTGGTAGAGGTACCTTTAGTGAGAGGGGGCAGAAACGTGACTTTCAAGCTGGTTTCAGGTCATGTGAAAAAAGCCTTCTGTGCTTCAATGCAGTACAGAAAAGCGTTTGGCAAAAGGGGCCTGCTATCCATCTCAGAGCACTCAGAGGCAATGCTATGTGGCTTACATCCCCACTCCAGCTCCCATGAATCCTCTCTGGGTGATGCTCTGCTGAGCAGGGCACGGACCATTTTGCCCATGCATACACAAGAGGGCAGTCCACCTCACCCTGCAGGTGTGCCCTTCTTGCAGTGACATAAGATATGTCAGACTGCTTTCATTCTGACAGCCTTGTATGTGTGTATTGCCACCCCCATATGTGTATGGCTCATGTTTGGCACTAGTTATCTGATAGGAATATACCCACCTGCCTGCTCTTTTTCCCTGATTGAAGGCTAATAGCTCTGCAGCAAGGATGGATGAATGGGACATACACCCTCTCCTGACCTTCTTCAGGTGACTCACCAGAACACTAACTTCAGTTGCAATTGGGGGTGGCTACAGGCATGAGTCAGGGTGTGTACATGTGCCCTTGATTCATAGGTAGCACCCCCTGGGAGTTGGCAGGGGCAGACGTGGCAGCAACAAGTGGCTTAGCCCATCCCTCTCTCATTTGCCACCACATGTGGTTTTAGCACATCTTTGTGCCATTCTTGCTCTTTCTTTCCCTCTGAGCCATGACATCAGGTCAACTTTTCTGCCTTGCTTTAGAAGTTGAGGTTGCAGGCGTTGCTTTTGGGGTCCCCGCAGCATCATTGCAATCCAAACCACTTCTTGGGGAATTAGGTATTCCTGCCTATAGCAGGGGGGTTGTAACTAAATGATCTTAAGGGTCTTTTCCAACCCAAACCATTCTATGATTCTGTGAAAATTGGATGGTGGGAGCTTAGTAAAGGCTGCTTCATGGGCAGGCTTAACCACTAGTGTGAAACTGCAGTAGCACATTTCATGAAGTAAAGTTTTTGTTTTCTACATTAAATACGTGGTTTGCTTTGTTGTTTGTATTTTGTTGTTGTTGTTGTTGTTTTGTCAAAACCAACTGAGCTTATAAACCCGAGACATTCCATTAAAAGCAATTAGCATTTTCAGATATTTCCATGAAACATAATTTCAGTGCTGTATTTAGCATGGTTGGATAAAGTCCACGTACAATTTTGACTCTGTTTCAACTCTTAGTTACTGTGCTAGAGTGAGATCCTTTTACTGTCATGGTATATGAAAATAAGATCTGATGAAGTATTGCAGTATTATTACATGGTGTAATGTGAGCAAATGGTAATTTCCTGCAGGAGATACCTTTTGTTGCCAAGCACAGGGATAGATTCAAAGAGGTCATGAGATGCACAGAAAAAAACTAATCGGTCCTGTTTGGGGGATGAAATCCAGATATTTGCATACTTCTTTCCTTATCTTGCTTTCTTAAGCTACACATGCAGTAGAAGCAATGAAAATCACAGTAAGATTGAAAAATGGGACCTGCCCCAAGCGAGGAGCTTCCTGGCCATCCCTTATCACCTCATCTCTCTCTCAGGCTGAGCAGCAGGCAGGTTGTCAGCCGACTGCAGGAGAAAGCAGCATCTCTCTGCTTCGGTCTCACACCACCACCTTCAGGCTTCTTGAGTAATGGCCCTGGCACACTGCAGATGGGAAACTGAGGCCTGGGGAAGCCAGGAGGGAGAGCAGCGAAGGGAGCCCACTCCTGGCTCCTCCGGCAGCGTAGGCCAAACATGGAGCGCCTGAATTTTCTGGGCCCACAGAGAGGTTCTGTTCCTTGCATGACTCATCGCGCGCTCTGGGTTCAGTGAAGTGGAAAAGGCTTTTCTCACAGCAGACAGCAGGGTGCACGGCTTGAGCAAAAAATTGGAGAAGGAGGCTTAAAAAATCACCTTCGCTATCCTTTTATTACCCCTCCTCCTTCCCGAATTAAAATATTTACGTGAACCCACAGCCTTTGAATGCAGGATCCTATTTCTGTACACTTATTAATATTTATGATGTTAGAGGGCGCACTGCAATATCCCTAAAGCCCTGCATAAAATCCCGATTAAGGTCAGGAAAGGGATCACATTGAGCTGGCTAATGCGCTCACAACAAACTTCTCTCAGTACGTTTTCCAGACAGGGCTATTTTTTTTATTTGACAGGCACGATCCATTTTGATTTTTTTTTTTTTTTTGGCCTTCCTGTGCCAGGATGGACAAAGACAGCAGAGCTGTGCTCCGCACACAGGCAGGGTGCTTTGTAGTGGCCTGAGCCTCAGCACGGCAGCTATCTCAGAGTCCCTGAGCACTGGTGATGAGCACAAGGTGCCTACTCCCTCTCAGCAGCCAGGTGGAAATAATCCTGCCTTTTCATTGGTCAAGCTTGTCATTTTGAACACAGGGCTGAAAGTGAAGCTGCTGGTACCCTGCCCGGTATTTCAGCCAGCATTGAGATCCATCTCCAGCAGAGCACATTCATCATAGAATCATGGAATCATTAAGGTCGGAAAAGACTTCTAAGACCATCAAGTCCAACCATCAACCCATCACCACCATGCTCACTAACCGTGTCCCTCAGTGCTACATCTACACGATTCTTGAATGGTGACTCTACCACCTCGTGATAGAAACAAAGAAACATAGAGTCACTAAGGCTGGAAAAGACCTCTAAGATCATCCAGTCCAACTATCACCACCATGCCCACTAAGCGTGTCCCTAAGTGCCATATCCATGTGTTTCACAAACACCAGGGACGGTGACTCCGCCACCTCCTTGGGCAGCTAATTCCAATGCCTCACCACTCTTTTGGAGAAGAAATTCCTCCTGAAATCCAATCAGAACCTCCCCTACCTCAACTTAAGGTGATAGCCTCTCGCCCTATCGCTAGTGACCTGGGAGAAGAGACCAACCTTTCCTTTCTTATTATAGTTTTGACATTAGATGCAAAGGTTGTATGGAAATTATTTTTTATGCTAGTGCGAAATTCCTGCTTTCTTTCTTTTGCTTCTGCTTTCTTTCTTTACCACTGATAAAGTCTTTCTCTCATCATCTTCTCTCTGATAAGGCCATGTGAACTGGAGATCCACAGGTAAATATTCATGAATTACAGGAGTCTATCATTAACCTCAACTTTACCTGCATATGCCTGTGCAATTATGACAGAGCTTTATTCAGTGCCACTGAAGAGGAACACGCATAAGGAGTAATGCTGGCATAGTTATTAGAGGAGTTCAAAGAGCAGATATTTTTCAGAGGAGCTGGGGCTGGATGTGCCCCAGCATATGGCTGCTATAGTCCTCCACCAGCCGCAATGGTTTGCCTAAGGAAGCCAGTTCATGAAGCAGTTCTACTTTTGTTCCATCCATCTGAAAGTTGTGAGTTACCCAGTGTTTCCTTCCTGCAGACCCTCCCACCATCACAGAGTCCAAGAGCAATGAGGCGGCCACGGGACGACAAGCCTTACTCCGCTGCGAGGCATCAGCAGTGCCCACGCCTGATTTTGAGTGGTACAGGGATGACACCAGGTAAGACCATTAGCTCTCCTTTTTCCTTTCTCTCCATTTCAGTCCGCTCAGCAGGGCATCCTTAGACAATCAGCTGTCATCCTCAGTTCTTCTCCTTAAGCAAACTGTTCTCTGTGAGCCATGTAAGTCAAGGTTGTCCCATCAGCCCAGGCAAAGGCAGTGTGGTTGGGACTGGAAAAGGCAATCCTTCTCTAAACCGAGATGCTGAAGGGAGAGCTAAGGATGAAGCTCCTTCCTTTAAGTCAGTAATGGAGCAATTCACAATTAAGACATTAGTAGTGCTTCCTTCCTTCCAGTGTTCATGTGTTAAATAGATCGTGATACGGATAAAAAAAATAGTGTTGGTCTCCAAGTAGGTAACTCCAATCTAGCTGTCTCCTTCTAGGGGAGGTATAAGATTCCTCCATCTCTGGGACCTGAGCCACCAAGGTTAGCACATGGGGAGAAAATGAGAAAAAGGATCTGTTCCTTACACCTAAGCATTTACATTGCATTTAGAAGGTAGTGTTGTTATTGTAGTTTTTTGGCTGACCCATATCTGCAGGCTCAGGGGTCGCTTGGCTTTTGTAAATGCTCATATTAAAACATATTAATGTTTCACTAAAAGTCTTTGCTCCAAGAATGAACTAGCCCTCAGTTGGCCATAGTAAGTTCATTTCCCAGTGTAAGCCAGTGCTGAATAAAGGCTTCCTCCCTCTCCCTCAGCTTTTCTTTCTTCTCCACTGCTTTACCAGTGACACTCCTCTCTGCTGTACTCCTTTTTCCTTTCATTCCCTCCTCCTGCTTCCTATCAATGCCTTCTCTGGCCTCTTTCTTCTCACGTCCCCTCTCTGCCTGCCTCCATCCTCATCTGCCAGCTGTTCCGAAGGGCGTTAGTTTCCTCCCCAGTACACAATGGCCATTGCACTGCACTCCTCTTTTCCTATCTTCCCAGGATAAACAGTGCCAATGGTCTGGAGATAAAGAGCACAGGGAGCCAGTCTCTGCTGATGGTGGCCAACGTCACTGAGGAGCACTACGGGAACTACACCTGTGTGGCTGCCAACAAGCTGGGAGTCACAAATGCCAGCCTATACCTTTACAGTAAGTATAGAAGAGGGTGAGGGGAGGTCCACGTCACTCTCACAAAGAACCAGACTGTGTTGTGAGCGCACCGGGACACAAAGCATTGCTTGCCAACCCCGCCAAACCTCTAGCCAGGAACTGACTGCTTCAGACACATACATGTCCATACTCAGAGTGAAACATGAACGCAGCCAAATGAAAAGGTTAAGGTCAAGCTCTTTGATTGACTTTCTTTGCCAAAGTCAGACTTTGTTAAAATAATCAAAACGTGTTTGTTTTAAGACTGGAACTGAAAACTCCCTCAGAGTGAAAGCCCTTTTAATAAGCAGAGAAAAGGCCAAGGCTCAGAGGGGCTGTGACAGCTGAGAAATGACAAGTAATTCAGAGAGGTGGAGAGAACTAGCCACTGAGCCTGAGGAGAACAAGAGAGAGTCAAGAAAAAGAGAAATGAGTTTGAAAGCAGGAGAAAATGAGAAGGAAGGAAGTGGGATAGAGTGATTTAAGGCAGAATGATTTAAGGGGGCATGCCTTGGGGAACATGGGGGAAAAGATAATCAGCAGGTGAGATATGAAACATCTTTCTGGGATCTCATCCTGCTACCTTTCAGTTACTGAGTTTTTGTAGTAAACTTAAGAAGAAGGAAGCTGGGGCCGTGCCAAACTCCAGAGCAGAATTACCTGCTGGTTCCAAATTTTGCAGTTGCTTCTGTCCTGGCCCTATATTAAGCCCCTGTTCCTCTCCTCCCACCCATGCACACATGGGTGTATTCACTGTGGTGTATTCAAAACCCAGTTCTGTATTCCAGGCACAAAACTTGGGCTCAGCTTTCACTGCACATTTCTGTTGCCACCAGAAATAGACTGCAGCAGAATGACCCACTCACAGAAATGGACCAGAGACCCAGAAGCAACATACATAGGGTTGTATTCTTCTGCTGATCTCAAACTGAATTAAAACCCTCAGGCCATGACCTGCGTGACCTTCTAAACAGAAACAAAAATGAACTATGCAAATCTGTCTTAGTATGAGAGGCAGTCTAGCGTAGTTTCTGCTGTGTGTGGTCAGATTAATCAAAGTATCAGGAAAAAAAAGTGTTTTGGTTTGGTTTTGTTTTTTAGCAGAGGTACTGCAGAAGTATAAGTCCATTGGCTTTCTTTGTTTACCACCTCTGGATTTATTACATTGCAGTTTGAATTCTTGCAAAATTTGGATGCGTTCTGTGGAATTCTTTTCGTGAAGAATAGATGTATCATAAAAGTACATATATTTGATTTCCTGCTGCATTTGGTCAGGGAAACAAAGCAAATTTCTACTTTGAAAGTCTTTTCACCCTCATCTTGTGACTGTCATGAGATTCAAATGAAATTCTCGGGCAGCAATCTGGAACACAGTTTTCAGATACTCGAGATTTGTTCTTGCTGATATTAATATAATGCTAAGTTTAGAATCCATTATTTGTGGCTGAATTCTAAATTTGGCCCTCTCTATTGGTTCCTGCTACACAGATGAGCTGAATACATCACTGAAACAAAATATAAGATGAAATTCAATAATGTATGTATGGACACGTGATATTGGATGGGGGTTGGTTTTGCTAGAAAAGCATTTTGCACGACTTGAGAGCTTCACCTCAAAGGATCTCAAAGGATTTGCTAGCAATGAATATTTTAACATCGCAAGTTATTCAGAAATCAGTGAGTGTTATTAGCACCGTTCTGCAGTAGGAAAACTAAGAAACAGAGTGAAGAAGTGGTTTACCCATGGTCATGAATTCAGTGGCAGAACCTGTAAGAAAAGTGGGGAGGTCTTGCAAAGTTGCCAGTTCCTATACCGAGAGGAAAGGTGGCAACCGTTAGAGATGACTTGAACGAGGAAATAAAGTGAGGGTGCTATTTTAGCCTTCTTTTGATGTGTGCCAAGGTAACTTTCCTTCTATCAAGTTCTTGGATTTTGTTCATCATTTTTACAGTAGAAATTCAAGCGCTATTTGTACTGCAAAGCACTTGAGAACTTGTGAAGTAGCAACTTCACAAGAGCCAGAAGAATGGAGCTGCAGGAGGTGAGAAAGATTGGCTGATTTTCCTCAGGCTGTTTCCAACTTTTGTTTTTGTTGCTTAGTTAATTCCCATTTTCTTCAGCATTTGGTGTTGTGGAGGGAGAAAGCCATCGTGAAAATTGTGCAGTATTGCTTCAGGAACTCTCCATTCTCCTTCTACTTAGTGTGGAAGAGAGAGAGAGAAACATTAAATTCCAGTTGGTATTCCTAGGGTTAAAAAGTCCAGGAAGAGGTGAGTGAAGGGAATGAAGCTTCATAAAGAAGCGGCCCCAGACACCCACAAGCCCACCTGAAAAGAATGCTGTACTGATCTCAAAACAGCCAAAATAACAGGCAGTGCACAATCCCAGCCACAGACCCAAGCAATGCCAAGTCTTTTCAAGGTACAGCAGATACTCAAATACTCAGAGTGTTTCTCTTCCACAGAATCCAGGATTTTATTTTATTTTTTTTAAAATAGACATGAAGCTCACTGTAGGGCAACATCCCACCAGGGAGGCAGACACAGTGTAGGTTCCTCAGCGGCCCACTGTAGAAAAAAGCCCACACAACAACTACAAAAAACGGCGGCCAGCAGTGAAGTAACAAGCAGAAAGTTAGTAATGAGGTACTGGCAGCTTTGTCTGAGGTGGAGGGCGGATGGGAGGCTAGCAAAATGATGTGAAAGAACAGCTCAGCAACAGAGAAAAATGGGCGTCTTCCATTCCAGGAAGTCTCGGCCTCCATTGAAAAACTCTCAGAGAGACCCAGTGCCTTAGATGTCAATGCCATAGTTAGAAGATGCATTAAATTACAAAAGCAGCTTCCTAGAGCTGTATGAATAGATAGATAGTGACCTCCCACAAAGGATGTAGCAGCACGAATGCCTGCTGTTGGTGGAGAGATTTATACCCCTCGCTCCTGGAGACTGAGCTTATAGCAACACACAAATGGCAATGCTGGGTCAGCCCAAAGGTCTGTCTTACCCAGGGTCCTGTCTCCAACAGCAATCTGGAATATATTTGCAGACAGCACACATATGTACTGTCTGATGATACAGTGGATCTGATAGCTTGCTGCCATCCCCTCCTCCCTGCTCCTTGCTCCCCCTGCTCTATGCCCAACGCTTTTGTCACTTCCCATACTCAGGTGCCAGTGGGCCACACACCAAGGCAGCTCAACTTGTGAAAACATAAGGGAGCTTTACCACCCACCCCTCTAAGTGCTCCCAAACGTTTTCTTTTGTTGCAGGGAGCTGAGTTAGTTCAGAGAAAGGTTCAAGGAGCAGCAGAGACCATGCAGGAGGGAGGGACATACCCGTATCTGTGGACAAAAGGAGCTGGGAGGCAGCACCATGTTGTGCAGCATTAGTGAGCCTGGAGGTGGGTTCGGCTCTGCAGAGCCTGGGAACAGGGCTGGTAACTCCTAGCATACGATGCCATGAGACCAAGGAAATGGGCAGTAGCATTCCTGAGCGTGAGGGTGACCTGACAGAGGTCAAGCCAGGCTGTCTCACAGAACAGCAGAGGTGAGAAGCAGCACCACAGCTAAAGGGAAAGGCTTTTTCCCCCAAGTATATGAGGAGAGAGGGAACTTGTTTCCTTCTCATTCCATTAAGCCAACAGAGTGCTATGAAAAGCTTTAGATGTAAAAGCCACAATTTATATAGAATCATAGAATCATAGGAAAGGTTGGAAAAGACCCACAGGATCACCCAGTCCGACCATTCACCCATCACCAACAGTTCTCACTATTAGTCCACGCTTCACAGTAGTGGAAATATGTGCATATATACGTAAATTGTATATAAAAGTATATGTCAGATGCACATCTGCCATACAAGCACACGCATACATAGTCTCACATGTATGGATATATGTGAGCAAACACATCCACGGGTACACAGAAGCAGCTGCAGCACCTGGCTCAATCATGCAAGGCAGAGAAAAGCAGTGAAAGTCCTTCCAGACCAGTTGACTTCTGCCTCCTGCAGAGCCAGCTTATCCCTGAGGATAAAGCAGGAGACAACAGCGCGCTACTGCACACCTCAGTGCGGTCCTGCTGCCTAAATTGTCTCAATTATGGGAGACTGCCACCTCAGCAGGAGCCCTGCTGCATCCTCGGTGCCCTTCAGCAAGTGAGGAAAGCGGAGGTGAAGCAGCACCTGGCAGGGCCCATGCCAATTAGATGCAGGCAGCAGGCAGCATCCCACCACCACCTCTCGATGTGCTTCAGGTACAGTTATCGGCTCGGTCCAGCAGTTTTAATCCCAGCAAGAGGCAAGCTCCTCAGAAGAGCTGGCGCTTGCCTCTCACCTGCCATTGCCTGTTAGCACCCCGGCACAAGTGCTAGCTGGTGGGCACCCTCTCATACCCGCTGTCACAATACTCTGCCTTGTGCCTGAGCATCTGCTTGTGGTGGTGGTTGCTACGGTTTGGAGTAAAGTCTGAGGCTCTCAGCGCAACCCCCGTGTTTTCCCACGGGCTGTCAGTATCTGGGAGACTCGGGAGAGGAAAGAAAGTGGTGAGGGTGACAGCCAGATGGAGCGAGGCTGAGACACTGCTAATGAGCCAGGGTGGAGCAATAAAGGCAGCACGCAGCAGGCGAGGGGAACAGAGGGAGAGTCCTTGAATAGAAAGCAGCGTGATAATGAGGCCGTAGTGCTTTGCTTTAACTGCTTATGCTGTGCAGCCTGCAGCCTGCTGTGCGGGAAGAAGGTAAAGGGGAGTTGAGTTATTTAACCAAACTAAATAACAAGGAAGTCATGTCAGCACAACAGCCTGCTTTCACAGAACAATAGTCCCCTGGTGCTACATAAACACAGAGATCCAGGCTAGCTGTGTATTTTCTACACAAGAGACAATCTCCCCTGTCCCTGCTGTGGACTCCAATGGCTCCATTACCACCGTGAAGGCAGGAGATCTGCAGTGTCACAGGTCCCCGTGGGCTCCAGCAAGTCAGAAGCCAGCTCCTTGCACCAGGAGTACTTACATAGAGAGCATTGGCTTCCGAAGAGCTGGGACTGGGGTGATCAGAGAGCAGCAGTGGACTACCGCTGTATCCTGCCAAGCTGTATGTACATCAGCAGTGATCTTAGCAACACCCTCACAGATATACCAGGAGACAACTCATTGCCTCAGGCCTATTAGCTTTTGCATAGTGACATATTTCTGCAGCTAAATGTCTACCTCCCAGTCAGCCCTTGAGTAGGAGCTTGTCTCAGTCAGCACAAGGTATCTAGCAAACTCAGTAGCTGATGAAGAGAGATCCAATGTAGAGCCAGAGTAGAGTCAGAGTAGAGTCAGGTCTGGTGGGCTTATATTCATGGTTCTGCTCCTGACTCTGCCAACGGATCAGCATTTGACCTTGGGCAGACTGCTTCCTTGCTCTCTGCATCACCTGCTCTACCTGTAAAATGGAACAAATACTCTTCCTAGCCTCAGACAGAGGTCTCTGACTGTTGATTTCCCTCAGTGTCTGTGCAATTCTTTTGAGATCCTGGCATGGAGGAAGCAAAGCGTGAAGCCAGCAGTGATGTATACTAGAGGCTTGCTGTGATGTAGAACAAGGACACTGTAAAAACCCTATAACTGAAACAGCAGGCTCTGCTTGCTGCTAGAGGTTGGTGAATCTGCAAAAGCTCTGTTCCTTTAGAAAGACAAATGCCCAGAAGAAACAGAATGCCATTCAGATTCACCAGGCTGACAATTCCAATGCCCACATTCTTAAGGGACCTCTCACTGGCGAGAAACCCATTGTGGAGAAGGTTCTGTGGAGGCAGTAACTACCCATGGAGGACCTCTACAACTCACCTTGCTGCCAAAGGCTAGCTTCCAGCCAGAGGTGTTGCTAAGAGGAGCTGTAACATCATGACACGAGTGGTCTTGAAAGTCAGAGGGGAGATGTGGCCCATTCATTCCAATTAACCTCACTGCAGGTGCTTAATCCCTATTGCTGTATAGATATTATTTGTTTAGTTTTTCAAATGACTTCTCTCTGACTCCCAGTCACAGGGGATGTTGATGTGTACTAGGTGTGTTGCTATAAAAATGCTCCATATATGAAACCTACTCTAGCTCATCTAATTTGGGGATGGACAACTCCATCAGGTTTGTATCTGCTGCTTGCTTGGTGTGAAAAGTGGCTTTTTCTCCTGCATGTTGCTTATTGTTTTTTTTCCCCCCTTAGAACGAGTTTTACCCACACTCCCCAATCCTTTTCCAGGTCAGTATATGTTTTATGTCAAAGTAGCTCTCTAGCCGGGTCATTCTCCATCATCCTGATAAATGCAAAGAGCTGGGGATGGGCAAAACAGTGCAGGACAATATAATATAATAATTTCCCCTCTCTTCCACATGCCATTTGTTCTTTTCTGCTCGCCTCCGTCATCCTTCCCTCTCCCCTCTCCCATTTCAGGAAACCAGTCATCTAAAAAGCAACAACCTTTCCCCAAGCTTTGATCCATGACACCGTGTCCTCATCCAGGCCTGGACAGTCTTCACAGGGGATCAGTTTTTCCATAGAGTGACTCCTTCATATGTACTCTCTTTCCACACGTATCCTGATTTGGATCGAAAGCATAAGGAGACCTAAAATTTTGCAGGGATTGCGGAGGGGATAAATGAGAAGCTAAAAATCAAGTTGCTGCCAGGAGATTTTTTTCACTCTAGTTGTGCAAACTGTTCCCAATGAAAACCCATTTTTCTCATTCCTCCGTCATGCACCCCTAAATCTGTCCTGTAGCTCTGCATTTGTGGCAGACAGCATGAAAGGAAGAGCAAGGTAAAAGCATATACTACAGTAAAGTGTTATGGACTAGTTTATTGCAGCAGGAGAAGGCATGAAGGCAAAACAGAGCCTGAATATCCTTTCTGCCCTTGCTGCATGCTGCCCAGGCCTCCCTTAGGTACAAGCAGCATGGCCCAGGCTTTCTGAGTGCACATGAGGTTTGGGGTTTGGATGTGATCCTGAGGTAGTGTAAAAGCACAGAAACTCAGCACTTTCAGAAATCGGGCTGCTTCCAGGTGCTTGAAACTAAATCAACAATAAGGCAGCCGGTCCCCTTATTCATGTTAACATTTTGGCCTAGAGCTCCTCAGTATCTTTGTTTCACTGCCATATGGAGATATACTCAGCTCATGGGATGCTCTGAGGCCTCAATAGTTAACGTCTACGTAGAGCTTGGAGGTAGAGTGTTATTATGAACCCATGTTGTGTTGTAAAAGGGCACCTGCCCAAGTAAAGCACCTGCAGGTACTCCCATGGAAAGAACAATAAATGCTGGGTGTTACATCAGCTCCATTTAACAACTCCGTGTTTTCAAATCAAGCTCTGCTCTTGGCAACTTATTCAGGCTCAGGATGTAGTCACAATTGCCTATTTAAAAGGCAAATCCACAAATACAATTAAAGAAAAGTACCTAAAAAAAGGAGGAAAAAAAAAAAAGAAAAAAGAAATCAAGCTGCCATTAAAATGAAATCCCAGAAAGTGATTTGTAAATAACATTCAAGGTGCTGAAGAAAGGAGTAAAGTAAGCCGTTGGGAATGTAGCGTGGCAAAATAAATCCAATTAAACGCCATTATCATATGTATTGCAAATGAAACGTGTGCTTGGATATGAAATTAAAGTTGCTGAGGCTGTTTGGGATGTAAGGTTTTGAGGAGTTTTCCAATTTTGCCTCTTCTTTTTTAAGCAGAATTTTCGATTGCAGGTATTTTTGTCTGATGGAAAACCCAGGGCTCTTTCTTTTTATGATTATTTTTATTATATATCCTTAAATTCCACAGACAGGCACTGTTAATTCTTTTCATAGCCAGCCCTGTTTACTGCTGGGTTTGAATTAGTAGTCCATTAAGGTAAATGATAAAGCGAAAACTGCAAGTGATTTCCAACCAGATTTCCATATCAAATGCCCCTCCTAATCAAGCTGCCAACACCACCCTGCAGAGCTTTAGTCTGTCCTTTAACATAGCTCCCCCTCTGCCTCTGAAGTTGTCGTTTCATCCTTTTTGCTGCTTCCTGTTCCCTGAGACCATCTTGAAGGACATCCCAGCGTGACATCACGTGTGTGAGGAGTCTTCAGGAGTTTGTGATGCCAAATGCTGGAATATCTCCAGTGACCCTGGACACGCTAAGAGGATTTTGCAGAGGGAGAAAGTAGAATTTAAATACTCATTTGGTTTCTGAAAGCTCATACCAGCTTCTGTAATGTGAGCATTCAGCACAGATACCGGTACTTATCTCAGCGTTTGCTTTTACTTTGCTGTTCATCTTCAAAGAAACCTGAGGTGTAAAATTGCCTTGTTAGACCTTTTTCTCCCGATGAGTTTGTGTTCTGAGATGCTGTCCTCAGCTCTCAAACAAGCCTCTTCTCAGTGACCAAAATCACAGCCTCCTCCCTCTTCTCCATTAATTTCCATTTCTCTTAAGCCTCGGTAACACTTCCCTGCCCTGTAGGGCTTTGAGCATTAATTTAAAAGGAAGGTGTTTTGAGATGAAGAGCACTGTACTCATTGTAAGCGTTGCTGTCATTAGCTAGCTGCTGTGGAAACATCTTGCTTTCAGGCAGGCTAGAGACTCAGAAGAATCCCATTCAGATAAACACATGGAACCTGAATTTGATCAGGCTGTATCCTGGGAAGCTGGTAGAGCCCAGCTGATTCAGCTCTCACGCGACTTGTCCCTGGAAAAACTTCCAGCTTTCCTGATTTTGCAGCAGGGCACTCAAAATGCCCTGAGAAGTCTGGCAGGGTGGTGTTATTTAATCACATTCTCCTGTCCTCATTGTAACTTCGCTTTGTGATGGGACCTTAGTGCATCCTCAAGAGGTTTTCAAAAGGGATTTTCTTCTGAAAAGAGAATTTTCTCATTCCTCATCATACTTGACAAGGACAGGGCAAGTGGAATCTGCTGAACCTCAAAAGAGTCTATCACTGTTATGGTGTTAGCTCCATCTCCATCCTCCATCGTCCCTCACCCTCAACCTTTTGGACATAGACTCACTCCCCTGTGATTAGCACCGAGACTCATCCTCACCGTAGCTTATCCAGACTGACAGGCTTCAAAACCTACGATTCTTCCTGTCAGGAGATTCATGATGAAGATCAGCCACAGAATAACCAGGAACTTTCTCAGCAGGATTGGCTTGAACCTTGGGAGGTCTGTGGGGCAGTACTGCATTGCGCAGAGACAAGCATTCAGACCACTCCTTGGGGCCTGATCTGACACGAGTCCAGTCATGATCATCAAGAGAACAACAACAACAAAAAAAAACATTTATAGCAACAGCATTAGTAATTGGTGGAGGGGGGAGAGGAACAGAGAATGAGCAGTCCTGTGTTTCTTCCAAAATGTGCACTGATTGGAGAATGACCCCGTATGACTGTAGATTGTAGCTAGTCTCCATTTAGCTCTAGCCCGTGTAGCTTGTGCTGTCACTAATGCCTTCATCGGGTGGGTGGAAGATGGGAGAATGGAGAAAAGAGATGTTCATTTGGGTCTGATGACCAGAGTGGGAAACAGAGAGCATCTATGTAATATCCTCTCAGTCCTCTTCTCCCCCCATGGAAATCCTAGCTGTGGAGAAAAGAGAGTTCATCTGTTGCGGTGGTCTCCTCCACCCATTGCTGCTCCCCCTTTGCCTCCTCCAGTGCCTGGCCCTGTCAGTCCTGCTAAGCAGGCAGCTCTCACGTGAGCTGTGTGTCTTTGTTTTGGCAAAAGGATAAACATCTGAATATTTTAAAGCTAAGGAGTGAAGTGTGGGGGAATACATCAGAGATTACAGACCGTAAAGAGTTAACACATTATTTGCAGGGGTTTGCCACCTAGGCGGTGATATGGGAAGAGTCCAGAGAAACCAGTCCTCCCAGTACAGTGTGGCTGGTTAAAGAACCCATCTGTCTCGAGTCTTATTCGTTGAAGTGAGAACTTGCTCTCTCATTTCCAAGAAATGGTCATTGAAAACCCAAGCCTTGACAGTCTCTGAACCATATCAGTCTGTAAAGCTGGGAAAAACACAGCATAAACAAAGACCAAAATAGTCAATCTTGTGCTATCATCATCCTGACACGGAAATTACCAGCATATAAAATTATTGGTTGTAGGGCCCAAGCATAGGAAGGATTTGGCACCTGATAACAGCCACAACCTTGGATAGCCAGCACAACTCAGGGCTCACCTTGCTTCCTGCTGGTGGTACCCAGCCAGATTTTCCCAAAAGCCCATCCTCCATTGCAGAAGGGGACAGCTCTGCAGGGTGGATCATGCAAGCCAAGCTCTCATTGCTAAAGGTCAACATCCTTGCTTGCCAGGTCTGCAAGTACTGTATTGGGTGCCAAGCCTGCTGGGGCTTCACGCCAAGGGAACAGGGAGAACAAGACAGGGCAAAAGCTGAAGGCCATCATATTGGCTTTTCGCTGTTTCATAGGTACCAGCCAAGCAGTGGCATTGTGCCTTATTTTGACCATATGGTTAAAATAATATCAAAGTCAAAGGTGATTATAGCGTCTCCCAGAAGGGCTCATAGGAATGTAGCTGGAAAAAAAAAAAAGAACCCAAACATCTTAGAGAAAAGAGAAGTGCTAAGAATTATTTCTGTTACTGCCGATACTAACAGTGCTTGGTGGGTATTTCTGGGGAGCAACAGGCAGTTTCTGTTTGCTGAGATTGTTTAAAACAACAACAGTCTTCTTCTTCCCAAAAAGCGCAAAGCAAAAACCCCAGCTTGTGTAAAGAAGAAAGAGACACGGGGGAGAGAGAGGGAAATAGCTTTATTGCTTGATCTGTTTCTGTACTTTTTGTTCATTAATTTTAATTTAGATTGATTTATTCCAGAATGAGCCCTGAATTGCATATATTTGCATAACCCTCCCCGGTAGTAATGCTGTGGAGAATCCAGCGAGTGAGGAGAAGTGGAAGCAGAGGGTAGGAACAGAGACTGCAAGTCCCAGAACGGTATTCCTCAGGGCTGGGCCCTACACTGGGACAGTGAAGGCATTTCAAGGTCTGCTTAGCCACAGGTATGGCTTTGCATGCATGCAGAACAGCCCTGCAAAGCAGAGGTCAGAGCTCAGCAGGCATGAGGGAGAGCGGAGGCTGGGTGAGACCAGTGGAGGAGAAATCACACAACTGCACTGGAGAGATTAGAAACACAGGAAAAAAGAAAGTGCCATGGAATATCAGTTGTCCGGCAGGGACACTGATAGCATCAGAGCCGTAGCATGGACAGATTACCCTGCAGAACAGAGCTCAGGCAGGCCATAACCCTCCTGAGGCAGATGTCCCCTGCCTGGAGGACACTCATAACCTGATACCATCTGTGCATCAGATGAGTTTCTGAAGCTACCAGCTGGACGTTCCTCTGCAGGGATGATGAGACCGACTTCTACCCACTGCACAGAGAGCGTACCTAAATCCCCTCTCTGTCTCCCTCTTGGTGAGCTGCCGGCCAAGCAGACTGGGACCAAAGCGTGGAGGGCAGCAAGAAGGAGGAAGAACAGCCATTATTGTCTTGACTTAATCCTTTAGCACGCACAAAAATTCCTCCCGCCCCCATGAGAATATGGCCAAAGAGCAACTCCCACCCTCATCATCCTCCTCTCTCCCTCACTTCCATTTCCTCTATAACCACTCAAGAATTTGCCTAACAAATTGGCCTCCCCTCTGGTTGTTGTCCCAAGTGAACAGTCTCTCCATTCACTAACCCATGACGGTAAGTCGGTTTGGGAAGCGGCAGGTTTATCTTCCCGGCTCAGGCATTGCACCGGGCCCGCTTGCGATCCAGTTGCCATTCAGTGTCTGCTCTGCTGTTGATAAAGCACATTACACATGGCTGGGCTTGCATGATTAATACAGCTGTCTAAGCGCTCTCTCTAAAAACAAAAACAACCGGGAGAAGGGAGGTGTGGGATTTGGGAGGGAGGGGGTGCGCAGGGGAAAAAAAAAAAGAACATTCCAAAGAAATCAGGCTTGCAGAAAAAGCAGAGTTCTCCTGGCAGGCCTGCCCTGCCTCGGGCGAGCAGGTCTGTCAGCAGAGCATCCCAGAAGAAGGGAGAAGCCTTGCAGCAAGGGAAGCAAAAGAGGAATGCGTTGGCCCTTCCCCAGCGTCACCTGCATGTCCTTCTGCAATGTGGATGCATGGGCAGGAGCAAAGGGTCAGGCCATGGAGAACGATAGGCTGTGACCAGCACAGCTGCGGTGAAGCCCAGCCAGGCTGCCTCCACGGTAGGTGTGACAGAAATGCATGCTTGCTGGTGGGCCAGTGTACTCCTGAACTCGCTCACATGACACGTGCCTCATGCTTGGTGGTACATCCCACTTTCTTCTCCAGCATTACCCGTGCTTTAAAGCCCTGCTTGCACTGTTGGGATGTTGAAGTGACCAGGAGTCACACACTGTGATTGTATACAGACACACATCCTTACTTTGATGCAAACTACAAATAGCATGAAGAAATATTTACTTAAGGCGTCTCCCATGCTTTAGAGGTGTACCCCAGCCTGTGGGCCTGCCTTAACTCTCATGGCTTTGAGAGTTCTCGTGTTCGCTGGTCACTAAGAAAGGCCTTCAGAAGACCTCAAGGGCAGGTCAGGGGCACCACACAGCAGGCACTGGAGGAGAAGGTTAAGAGGGGCAGAGACGGTGGTACAGCTGAGATAGCGGTGCAGCTGGATATCTCACATGCTGGTCACTCTCCAGCCCAACCTGGTTCTCTTTCTGCTCCCATCTCCCATCCTGGTACCCCTCAGTGTGTCCCTCCCTCTTCATTTCTGTTCACAACCACTCCAATCTTTCCCATGCCGAGTGCCCAGCAAAGCCTGCTGAAAACGGTAGCAAGGATGAAGTGAGTAAACAGACACACATAAATCTGATGAAAATATTAATTTTTCAAGAGGTTCCTGAGCTTTCCATTAGCAAGACTGTGTGTGCTCTTGTTGAGGGGAGCTGTGCTCTTTGTTCCCTAATGAGAAGCCAAACCATCATTGCTGCTGGTCTGCTGTGCCTTACGCAAGTGCTTGAGATGTGAGCAGAGATTTCCCTATTTTAAGAAGAAAGCCAAACAGGTTTAGATGATACCCCCAAAAGGTTACGCTACACATTTTTCAGATGTTTTGCTTGTAGGATGGAAGTCCTCAATGAATCATTCAGTTACAAGGGAGTTATAACTAACTGATTCCATATCAGCAGTTTGCCAAGTTTTTTGCTTTATTATTATTATTATTATTAAATAATCTCCTACAGCTGCTGGGAGAACAGAGAGGGTGGAGGACGGTTCTTAGCTGCGAGATCTTTCTGACTGATATATCCACGACAGGTCTGGTAATGAAAGATCTTTGTAACCTTGAAACACGGGTCGTCGTCCAGCCACCACCAGCCTCACTGATCAGGGTAACAGTTCATTCTAGACTGTGAGCAAGCTCTGGGATAAGTGGTGTAAGCAGCCATCTCTTGAAAACCACAGCCTGCTCAGAACGACACTGAGAAATACAACTTCAGACCTCAGAGAAGGATGGGTGAGCCGCATTACAGAATGAATCTTCACTATGACATGAGATATGATAGATGAGTACTTAGCGCACCATGAATGAGCTCCAAAACATGGGAAAGAACTGTTCGGTGCTTAAAAAACCATGAGCAAATTCTGACATACATTAAACAGTGTGCTAAGATTGATAGACGCCAGAGACACTTCCTTAATCTTACTGGAGAGCCGCTGCAGGGCATCCTCTATCGTTTACACAGTGGTACTTCTGCCTCTAGAAGAGAGAGTCTATTGCCAGTGCAGTTAGAGTCAAATTTTAATTACAGAAACACAACCCCACAGATATTAACTGGTAGAGAGGATGGGGTAGAGCAGGTAATGAGTGAAATAGTTTCAACATTAATGAGCAGGGAGTGAATAAGCGTGTCTTCTTCTCAGAGTAGAGGGGGACAGGCAGTAAACCAGGAAGAGGAAAGCCCCAAATGAACCCTAGTAAGTAGAAGCCGCTAATCCCTAAAGCCTCAGAGTAGAGTGCAAAGCCTTGGAAGAAAGAAATTAATAACTTTCAAAGTATGACCTTGAAAATGGAATTAACAGTATTCCTCCCTTTTAAGCCTTCATGATAATAAAGATTTCATCTTCTGAAGCCCTGGCAAGAGCCAACAGAGTAGAAAAATGAGTTCCTGCAGAGGAGCTGGCAAGTGTAAAACCTAAGTCCCCTCCTGGTGCCACTATGGTGTCTATCCACTTTCCCTTTACCTTCTCCCTTAGTGCATTTTTCATTCCTCCCTCATTTTTGGTCCTCTTATTTGCTCACAAAGCCACTCTCCAGCCTTTGCTATAAGTAGAATTAACCCATGAGCAGCAACAGCGCCTCTCAGGATGGAGAGAGGCTTGAAAAACAGCTCGTGGCCCCACTTGCTTTACCATCATTCCTTCTTTCCCATCACAGGGAAGTCCTTCTAGGCTGTCCCATGCCTTCTCTTGGCTTCACCTTCAGCCAGAAACTCATGGGGTCTGCTTGGCATCTTGCACAGCATTTTAACTCACGTTCTTTGAGAAGATTCCCAGGGGCAGAGCAACCAAAGCCGGGAACAATCCTATGGCTCTCTGACACCCTTTGGAACTTCTCTGTGTGCCCTCCTCTATGAGCACTACAAACTTAGCAAATCCTGGAGTCTTGCTGATGTAAATAAGATAAGTGGGCACCAGCTGTCTCTTTTCCTGTTTCCATTTTGGTTTGTTCAGGTGATGGGACCTGGGAGCCAGTGGGAAATCCCAGGCTGGTGAACGTGAGTGTGAAACATGGAGACAGCTGGGTGATTTTCTCCCTCTCTATTTGGACCAAGAACGCGTCTGTTCCCTGCTTGCCTCCCAAAAATCCCTTTTTAAAGTCTGTGTTGGGAAATCTGAGTGTCACAGTCTGTGTTTCTGGTGGTGGTGCTGCTGCTTACAGCCCTTGGAGGAGGGCTTCTGTGCAGCCAAGGTGGCTGGTGGCTTTACTTGCAGGTCTGGGGCAGTCTATTCAGCAAGGGTTATGTGGCATGGCACGTCCTCCTCCACAGCTGCAGCTGTGTACATCTCCTTATACAGTGCCACCGGAGGTGCTGCTAGTCTTCCAAGAGGCAGCGAGGGTACAGAATTGGGCATTATTTACGTGAGGTAGGGGCATTCATGCCAACCAGTGCTACTCCATTGCAGATGGCTTGTAGCAGGGAAGGATGATCATAGCCAGTGGATGGAATGGAGCTGACTTAGGCTCTGGCTGCCATCTGGGCTGGAAAAAAAAGGGAGCATGACCTCTAGCTAGCTAACCAATCTGTCCAGCTCTGCAAGGGACTGGGTGCTCTCAGACTCCCAGCTCTCCTGGTGCCGGCCTGTCCCATCCGACACAGGCGGCAGCACCCTCTGCAGAGCCCCTGGCATTGTGGAGTCCCTCCTCCAGCACCCATGGGCTGAGCTGGGCTGCCAGCCCGTTGCAAAGGGCTTTCCCGGGGCTCGGGTGAGCCCTGCGGTGGTGTTTTTTTCGTAGTAGCTTTATCATTTGTTTTCCCTTTGTCTTTTCTCTTTCTTCTGCTGCCACCTGGCGGGAAGGAGCGCGCATTGCTCAGGGCGCAGCCTTTCGTTCGCCTCTGCGCCGGCCCCAGGGTGGCTTTTCCTACGCCTCTGAGCCGATGCAGCCAGTCCTTCCCACCTCAAGCGCTTTGCTTGGCCTGGCCGTCCTGCGGCGTGCTGGGGAGGCCACAGAGAGAGGAGTGAAATGTCAGGCTGCAATCAGGCAGCACACCAGCCTTTCTCTTAGTGCCAGCGTCCTGAAGTCACAGTAAAAGGTGACACCCGATGTAATGCAGGGCCACAACACTGCTGCTGGCAGCCGACGGCCACTGCAGTCCCTAGAAGCTGAGGGAGGCTGTGGATGCAGAGGTCTTCGGGGAGCCTAGAAGTGCCCCCATGCCTGGAAGTGTTTGAGGCCAGGTTGGATGGGGCCCTGGGCAGCCTGAGCTGGTGGGTGGCAGCCCTGCCCACGGCACAGCGTTGGGACTGGGTGTGCTTCGAGGTCCCTTCCAACGCAAGCCGTGCTATGGTGCTATGATAAGTGGCTGGCAAGGTCGTGGAAGAAGCAAATTATACAACATGGAAACGTTCCGCTGCCATGTTAGTGTCAGTGATGCAATAAGCAAGTGAGACCCTGCTGTGGGAAGGGTCAGGCAGCCATCATGGCAGTGAGTGCACACAGGGCTGATGAGGCTGCTTCATGCCCTGGCATGGCGCAGATAGCCGAGGCTGGCTGACCCAGCCCCTGCTGCACACCTCAGTGTCTGCAAGCACAGAAGGGAAATGCAGCGGTTTTACCCTCTGGTCCTTCCAGATCTGTTTGATGTGACTGGTCATGCGGGTTCTGGGGTCCCTTAGGGGCATGCTTATGAAACACTGCCGGATAAGAGTATTAGCTTAGCATCTTCACAAGCCCAATTTCCCTGGCTACGATGGAAGGAACCCCCTTGAATGTTATTGCACGGCCATGCCCACAGAGGGGCTGCCGGATGGCGGGGTGCTGTCAGCCCAGGAGTTGTGCTGGCAGGCACACTCCCGGAGCCCGGCGTGGCAGGAAGGCACCGTAGCTCCTCTGTAGCCCCCTTTGCCCGGTGGGAGGGGTTGCCCCATGCCTGGCGCTGTGCCCAGGATGCTCGGACGTGCTGGGGGCACCAGGGGGCGACGGAGACCGCGCTGAGTTTCGGCTTGCGGCAATTCGGTTCCCAGAGAATTCCCTTATACCCACATACTATAGAAGACTATGTCTCATGTCACACTGTACTATACCCTACCTTACCTTACCTTACCCTACCCTACCGTGCCATCCCAACACACACAATCCCCAGAACCATTCAGCAATACTCAGGCGAGGTCAAACTATGCCTCTGCCCTGCCAGGTGCCCTCCATAGGTACACTCCGATCCTATATGCACCTTATAGAAGAGTGGTGAGGAGGGGGCTGGTGGCTGCTTAATGTGTGTGTTTATAAGTGGTGTTTCAGATAGAAGAATAGTATTTTAGCCATGTAGTGAAAAACTAGCTATGGTGAAAGGCAGTTTGTGGACAGCATGCTTTACCTGGTGAGTTGTAGGTTATTTGGTCTGTCACGTTTTGTGACTTATTCACTGCCAGAATGCAGTACAAACAGTCCCAGAAAGTCATTCCTCCCAAGTTATTTGACCAAGAAAGGTGCAGTCTCTGACACGCAGGGTCAGGTAAGTGCAGCAGCTGAGCTCATTTCTGAGTTCAGGGGGGAAATAAGATCCTATCATCTAAACCAAGGGGGGAAACAATGTTGTAGGTTTTGTGTGACAAGCTGCAAATGAGCAGGGAATACCTGAAAAAAAAAAAAAAAAAAAAAAGAAAAAGAAAAAGAAAGAAAAAAGAAGCCATAGATAGAATACAAATTTTACACGTAATTCAACACATTCCTACCTAACGATGAAAGGATAGAACTGGGGCACAGCTGATCTAGAATGTGAAAGGCTACCTTAGAAAGAAATGCAACAGTTGCAAGTGCCACAGAATTTATAGGCTCTGGGGAACGCCCTTGGTGGAAGGGGCTGCCCAGTTGTCATCAGACCGACCTCAGCTGCTACCTGTGCTGCAGCAGAGAGGAGCTCTTCATCAGACCGCAGGCTGAGATGGAACATTTGGCCTACGTGGGGCTCTTCTGAGCAGGGGGCTCTTCAATATTTATTTACTTAATTATTTATTTTTGCACCCCTCCGTTAGAAACGGCTCTTCTTGCCAGTAAGGATATCTTCCTCCACAGCGGGATCAGTCTTTACATAGACTCAAATCCACCTCCACGCTTTGGAATCTTATTGTGTGAAACACAGTGCATGCATACATGTACGCGCACACACACACACACACATATATATACGCACATACAAATGATGACGAGCACGCCTTTGTGAAACCACAGCCGTGCACACAGCGCTGCGTCGCTATAAAGAAGAGGCTGCCGAGGCTTGTCATTGCAGGGTGAATTTAAAACAGCAGCGCTGCCTTTAAAGTCATCCAGAAAAGGAAACCCAGCAAGGAGAGGATGGATGAGAAGATGTCAGGAGCGTTTGCACTTAATATTCCTGGAGCAAGCCTGTGTTATTTGTTGCTGCAGCAGAGCTCTCTTCCCTGCCCCCTCTGGCAGACCCATGTGCACACACAAAGATTCGTTCTCCACCCTTGCCAAAAATCCTGATTTTGCCCCTTAGGTGCCATGCCCTCCTCCACCCTGAGTAAGGAATGGTGATGGGGAAGTCCTTGGGATGGGGGCTTGACTGGTTGGACCAGTATGATGCATCAGCCCCTGCGGAGCTGGTGTCTTGCTGCCAAAGAATCACAGAAAGATGATAGAATCATAGAATCACAGAAAGATTATAAAAGCATAGAATGATAGAATGATGAGGTGAAAGGGATCTTAATGCCCATCCCATTCCAGGCCCCTGCTATGGGAAGGGACACCTCCCACTGGATCGGGCTGCCCAGGGCCCCATCCAGTCCGGCCTTGAACACCAGCACTTACCAGCATGCACAATTACACCCGTGAGGGTGGGGACAGAGCAGGGGATGCCACGTTGTGAAGGTTCAAGAGGTGCTGGTGGCCTTGGGTTGAAGCCTTCTGCTCACTCCAAGCCCCGTTCCTGCAGGCTGGGTGTCACACAGGGAGAGAGTGTCGGAGTTGTGCCATGCTGGAGCCCTGTGTCCCCAAGCCAAGTGTGACGTTGTCCTCTTTTCTCTTCCCTTCTCGCACCCTGCAGGACCCGGCACGGGGAGAGTAGACAATGGCTCCGTGAGCTTGGCCGTCCCACTGTGGCTGTTGGCAGCGTCCCTGCTCTGCCTACTCAGCAAGTGTTAATACAAGTCAAAATTAAGAATAATAATAATAATAATAATAATAATTAAAAAAAAAAAATACCAACACGACAACGACGACGACGACGACGACGACAACACACAAAACAAAATGCATTATACAGGAGACAGAGCGAAGAGAGGAGAGAGAGAAAAAAGAGGGGGAGAGAGAAGAAGCGAGAGGACCGTTTCTATCACAGCAACTTCTGCCTGTTCAGGAGCAAAGAGGGGGGAGAGGAAAAATCACAGCAGGACCACTCAGCACCACTTACCTGATTTCCGACCGCCGGCCGTCACAGCACCGACCTCACAAGGCGAGGGGCAAACGGGGCACCCGCAGCGCCCATGGAGCCAGAGGATGCCGCGCTGCAGCCGCGCCGATGACACCCGCTGAGCGAATCGAATCGAAGAGCCCTTTTCTTTTCTCTCCTCCTCGCTGTTTTCCATACTCCTCACCTGCCTCCCTCCCTCCCTCCTCTTTCTTTCTTTCGCTGAAAGAGGTCTTTGCTTCGGTGTCTATAGCCACTTAACTTTTTGGATGCCCTTGGTCGTTTTTTTTTTTTTTTTTTTTTTGTGAGCCGATGCTCAGGCACTTCATACTTTTGGGAAAAAAAAAAAAAAAAAAAAAAGGAAAAAAAATAATAATGAACAGAGCAAGTTATCAAAGCTCTCCACACACTGGTGTCCTGTGAAGAACCCCTTCCTCTCTTCGCATCATCATCCCATGCTCCTGTGCACTTTGCTAAACGCCTTCTGTCCTGCACCCTCCCTCACGCAACATCCCGCTCTGGCCTGAAGGAAAGCTGTGTCCCTCCAACCCAGCCTGCTCTTTTATTTGCTTTTTTTGATTCTCTCCCTCTCCCCCTCAGTGTGGCCAAGTGTCTTTCTGCAGTGTGTGCCTGCGTGCGTGCGTGCATGCGTGTGTGTGTGGCCCTTGTGCTCTGTCTTCTCTTTCTCTCTTTCTCCTGCTCTCTCTAAGCATGCCGAAGGAACAGTCCATGTGTACATAACGCCCATCCCACTGTAGATAATGTCCTGCCTTGTCAGTGTGAGACCACACGCTGAGAGATCTCTCGGGCTGAGAAGAGGACTGAGGAGAGAGGAGCAGCTGCAGCTCGGGGCCCTGTGGTAGCCCCTCTCCGTAGTGCCTGGCCACCTTGACAGCAGGAGTCATTCTGCATCCTTTCTTCACCCTTTTTTCCCTGCCACCCACATCCGTCTGGCTCTCAGCCTTTACGTACCGGCAGAGCAGCTCATGTGGGTGTGAACCCCACAGTGTGATCGTTCCTAAATAGAACCAGTGCCCCCCCCTTCTGTTGTTGTCTTACTGTGTGTTTTACACCGCTGCCAGGATGAAGCTCACTTTGCAGCTTACACGTGTGAAACAAATTGGGTCAGAAAATGTCCAGGACCTGTGAATGTAAGAATAAAAGTAAATATCAGATCCAAAATTCTGGGCTTAGCCAGAAGGGGCTTCAAGAGGTACGGCGAAGAAGTAGGGTACACTCTTCCCTTTTCCTGTCTGCAGGGTGCTGGGCCTACTGGAGAGGGCTGTTGCTTCCAGACACATCCCCTGGAAATGCCATGCAGGTGCTTGGCACTGCCAGGCCTCTAAGCGCCTGCAAGCTGGCTTTTCCCTCTTTTGCCTATGAGTGGGCATAGCAGTATCGTGCCCAGCAACTTGCACACCCCAAGGCCTGGTGCCTTCCTCCTGGCTGCCAGGCTCAGCTGCTGGGGCAGCAGCCAGCAGGCAATTCAGCAGGCAGCCAGGGTAGTGAGGAAATGAGAAAGGCTGAGGGCTGGGTGGCGACAGACTTGCTGTAGGCCTGCTGTGGGCTTGAGTGGTGTTATATTATGCTCAGTCTCTGGGCCTTGGTGCCATCGTGTCCCATATCCCTTGGAGCATTTGTATGCCCATGTCACTGTGTCTGCGTTTCAGGAGATCTGCGTCACTCAGCACGTTGGGCACAGCTCCAGATTTCCTGCTGCAGCAAAGGCTCCTTGTCCTCTGCGGGCTGACCCTGCAGCTGCAGGCTGATGCTGCTCCCAAATCTGGGGCTGGGAAGACTCCACATAGCCAGCATGTCTGGCTCCCCCTGGATCTGCTGTCACCAGGCTACCCCTCGGGTCTGGGTTAAGTCCTTCTTGTTTAGGTTGAGGTTCTCTTCCATGGCAGCCTGTTGGTCACTGTGAGGTCTGTCCTGTATTGTGTCTTGCACAGGTCAGAGCCCTGCTGGGGTGGTGCTCGCGTGCTATGTCCTCATGGGTTTGAGTGTTTTGAAGAGTTTTGAGGGGATTATTATTATTTTTTGAAGAAAGCACAGAGGCTTTTGGTTTAAAGACAAACATGTTACTAAAAGCAGGACACCCAATTCCTGGAGCCATCTGCTTCTTCACTGGAGGAAACGGCCACAACCTCGATGCTGGCTTCTGGTCTTTCCTGCAGGATGTGCACAGATCTGTGTCCTGCTTGCGTGGCTGTGAGGCAGGCTTACAGCACATCTACCCCAGGTGTGCCCCATGGGTGCTGCAGGCACCCCACTCCCCCTGAGCTCTAGCAGGAATTACGCAGAGCATCTGCCAAGACAAGAGCTCAGATGAATATGGGAAACACAAGGTCAGCTGCTCTCCCTTCCTTGCCCTTTGGCCATATCTCAGGCCCTTTCCTCTGGAGCTCTCTTTCTCCGCATTCAAATTCCTGCCTCCCCATCCCCTGCAGATAGCTGTGCTCTTGCCTCCCCCTGCCTCTTGTCTGCCTCGGGACTGGAGAGGGGGGGTTTGGAACAGGACACCAGTTCCTTGAGCTTGTCAGTGTCATTGTGTTTGGTCGATGGAGATTTAACATTTAGTGTTATAAAAAGAAGCGAACGAAATGAAAAAAAATAAAAATAAAAAATAAAAAAAAAATGTATTTCTTCTACCGGTTTGTAAATATTCCAAGAGTTACATGAAATGTCTGGTAATGTCCAAGCAGAGGAACAAAGACTTAGATTTAATATATGGCCCCGTACTTGCTAGCAGATTTCAAACCCTTTTGGATGGCCAAGCGGAGGGTGGAGGCAAGTCTTTCTGGAAGGAGCTGGGCAGCGGGAGTGCTACCCCAGCCCTACGACAGCGTTGCTTGGCACGTCTGCTGGGTGGCAGGCGAAGCAGGCAGTATGGGACTCTGCAGCTGACACCTGTACCATGACACTTGTGCTCATTTTTGTTCATTTCCAGCCCGGCAGCTGGTGGGTACGTTGCTCAGTGATGCACCCTCCCCCCCCCCTTTCCTCCTCTCTTCACCAGTGACGTTGTGTCGCCTCATGCTAGCACTGAGTGCATGTTAACGTGCCATTCATGAAGATTTCATTGGTGACATGCATTGTGTTGAGAGTTGGTCTTTGTCTGCACAACTTTCTTACGCCACTGACTGTCGCTGCTTAGGCAGACCTCATGTACTGCTGCCTGCTCCCCTCTTGGTCAAAGAAAGCCTGAATACCACCAGTGATCCTTAGCTCCGGGTGCATCCTGGCCATGCCCCCAACCACCTGGCTGAGCAACCTCATTTGCAATGTCCAAGTCCCCAGCACAGATCAAGTTAGTCATGCCATCATCTGAATGGGAGCTGCACGTCCGGAAGGGATCTTGGGGGAGCAACAGCGAGTTCTGAGGATTCAAGAGCATTTTGGAAAGAGGATTTGGGAAGTCAGAGGAGCTGCATTTGAGTCCTCCTCAGCCTGCCATTGTTCAGCTCCATCTTGTGCTACATCTTCTTCCTCCCCTAATGATGGAGATCATGGGCAAGGATAGCAACTCTCCTCCTCCCACACCTCTGATCCAAGCACACTGACCGGTCACCCGCACCATCATGGTGCTTGATGTGATGTAGCAACAGTGACAGTCCCGTGGAGGAGGTGGTGGCGGAACCTCCCCCTCTCTCTCCTCCTGCTGCATGATCTCACCGCTTCTCTGGCTCCAGAACTTCTTGAGCTAGGGATGCTAGAAGCAAACTGTCCCATGGAAAGAGCAGAATGTCAGGCAGGGAAGCAGAGGTGAAACTGGATGGTAATTTCCAAGGTGTGATGGCAGTGGGAATGGGTAAGGATGACTGCTGCCCATCACCCATGCACAGAGCTCCCAGGCACACCAACGGGCAGACTGTGCCTCTCTCTCATCACTGGTCATAGAGTGGCTTCATTTCCAGTGGGATGCCCAGAAGATGTTTTATTTTAAACTGCATGACTCCTGCTACAAAGAGCTGTGTCACACCATTAAAGCCTCTTTCTCTTTTCCTTCTTGCAACTTGCTAGAATGGTGCTCAGGTAGCTCCTGCATCCCCCAGAGTTTCTGCTTGGCTCCCATCAGGCCAGCCTGAGATATTTACCTGTGGGAAAGCAGAAGTCAGCTTGGGGAGGATATGTAGGTGAGGCCCTCTGTATCTCTGCAGCGCAGGGAGATGTGGTGGCAATGAGATTAGCCAAAACAGGGTTTGAGAAAAACGAGCATCTCTCCAGGTTAGCCCAGAAGGATGGCAAGTGAAGAGTCCTTCCTTTGTTGCAGACTCAGGTCACTTCTATGCTGCAGTGCCTCAGCCTGCCTTGGTAAGCCCTGCAGAGGCACCCAGGCAACGGAGAGGAAGGGGCAGTGCACGTCAGAAGGTCACAGGACCGTACCCCAGGTGCAGTCCCTAGGTAGGGCAGGACCCCCTCCCCTTCCCTCTTTCCCTTCCCTTCCCCTCCCTTTCCTTCCTTTCTCTTCCCTTCCCTGCCCTGCCCTCCCCTTCCCTTCCCCACCCTGCCCCCACATAGATATCTCTGTGTAGCCCATGGATGGATGCAGGGATCAGGGCTGCCTGGGAGCCACTTGGTGAGCACGGCACCTCCCAGCCAGATCTGCTCTCCAGTTTGTCACACACAGGCACACACGCACACCCTGTGTCCTCTGCTGTCCTCCACCACACGCAGCCCAACATGTGCATGCTCCTGGTGACGGCTCCGTCTGCCCGGCACACAGTGAACTCCTGTGCACATGTGGGAGCACACACGTGTGCGAGGACAGGGAGGAGGGGGGCAGAGGGCGAGTGCCTGCCCTGCGGGGCCACCGTCACCCACAAACCTTTCAGCTCTCCCAGCTGGAGCCAAGTTTCATCCTCTAGACCTTGCGAACAAAGGCCAGTCCCTTCTTGCTGCACGGCGGGGTGGTTAGAACTCTCCTCATTAACAGTGTTATATACATATAAATATATATATATATCTATATCTTTATATATATTTTTCCCCAGCACTGTAGACATGAGCTGAACTTCTCTTTAACAAAACGAGAAAAGGGCCATTTTATTTTTCGCCATTGGTTTGTTTTTGGAACTAGCTCTGTGAAAGGCAACTCTAAAAGTGCAAGTGTGTGTGTAATGGAACCGATCAGAAATGAAACCACCCAACCAATGAAAGAGCCGAACCCAGTGATGAAAACAAACAAACGAACAAAAAAGAAGCTTTTTATTTTTTCTTTTCTCAATGTATTTAACTTCTGTTATCTTGTTTCTGTTTCTTTACATGTATGAATGCTCTGCTCTTCTGTGATCTTAAAAAAAAAAATACAAAAAAATACAAAAATGAAATAAACGTGAAAAGGAGGTGATGTTCCTTTGTTTCCCCTCCCTTCCTTGCGTACCCTGCCTTGTCTCTTCTCTGAGTCTGTCTGGTGGTGGCTTCCCTGCTGGACAGGGTCTTGGCAGAGCTGAGGTCTCCAGTCCACGCGCACTGAAGCTCAGACTGAAGGTAAGGCAGCAAAACCCTGGCATACACAATCTCTGTTTTCATTAACATTTTAAATGGTTATTTTTAATGGTACATTTAACTAACGCTAACTTATCCATGGGAAGAGAATTTGGCTGTTAACACTGGCATCTGCTTAACAAACTGAAGCTTTGCATTTGGTGAGGCGTGAGCATAACACCAATAGTATTACTTGCTAAGAGTAGGCTCATTAGCATTAATTGCTGCATTTAGTACCACATAGAGCTGCCCGTATCTGTAACAGCAGTTATTGTATGTACCCCATTCTGCACTGGAAAAGGTACGCAGGAAATTATTAGCAGTGATGCAGACGTATCAGCAAATGAGGATCCGAATTCTTGGCACTTACCATAACTCAAAAAGAAAACATCCACAAGAGTAATAAAGGGGATGAGGTGTTCTGGGGTCTGTGTTCTTCCGCCTACCTTGCTGGAAGACTGCGTTCAAACACAGCTGAATCGCAATTGGAAATGGATTCGTGAGCAGTGGCCATCAAAGGCCAGCTGAACAAGAAAAAAGGTATGTCCCTAAAAATATCTTGCATTTCAGCCAAAAGTAGCAACGTTCAGGTTGGATGTTAGGAAATACTTCTTCTCTGAGAGAATAATCAGGCACTGGAATGGCTGCCCAGGAAGGTGGTAGAGTCACTGACCTTGGAGGTGTTGAAGAAACATTTAGATGTTGCACTGAGGGACATGGTTTAGTGGGAAATATTGGTGGTAGGTGGACAGCTGGACTGGATGATCTTAGAGGTTTTTTCCAACCTTGGTGATTCTTGGTGAATCATAGAGGTTTTGCTGTCCAAAGCACGCATTGCCAGAATGGGCAAAAGGGTTGGATATAAGGAGAAGTGGACAAAACACTTCGAGGATTTACCACTGCTGTGCACCGGTTGGCACTATTAAGGTTGACAGGACTTATCCCGTGCCCATCAGCTGCTGGAATTCCAAGGCAGTGTATTTGATTTAGAGACACCATATTTTGGTGCTTTGGACATGAGATAGAAATTTTTACACGAAGTTTCTCCAAACATGACATCCCAGGCTGGGTTATGAATCAGGATGCAAACGTCACAGCTTACAGAAAAATCCATACCCAGGCAGCCCAAAAGCATGGGTGCATCTCTGAGTTGCAGTGAGTTGGGGTACCCAGGAAAGGAATGCTTTACTTCCAAAGAGCACCTAACACCTTGCTACTACTCTGTTGTCTGTGCTAGTAGCACTGCACAAACATGGCCAGTGGGGTGTCTGTCTAATCTTGGAAACACACTGGATGAAAAACAGCTCTACACAGTGCTTTCTGTTGATGAACACCTCCATAGTATATGGTTTGTAGAAAACGTACCCCTTCCTTTTCAGAAGTCCTGTGTTCCCTGTTAAGCTCAAGAATGGTACAATACCCAGGCAGCTGCAGGAATTAATGGTTGGGCCATTTTCAGAAAGAGGAAGGTGCTAACTGAAGATCTCAATAAGGCTATCATACATTCCAGTAACTTTGGTGGTAAATCTTAATTTCAGGTCTTTTAACATACTACATACAATACATACCATCTCTCCCACCAGTGAAGCCATGCAGCTTACCATCAAAATTTTCATGGTCAGGCAGGAAAAGCTGGTGTATGCCATTAGCAGAGGTTGCTTTATTATCAGGCTGGAGGGAATGCCAGTGCAGAAAGAAAAGTCCTTACATCAAGTAAAGGCTGCTATGTCTTTCTCTAGGGCCATCATCCACTTGTAGAGTGACCTGAGAACTTCTCCAATGGTGGTGATCTCCACAACTCTTCTCCCCAGCTGCTGATTTACTGGTGTGCACAGAGCAGAGTCAAGATAGTCCCCTTGCCAGTGTTTGTGCATTGCTTGTCTTCCTTGTGAGGGGAGGTTTGGGCTCACCATGTCTTTCCATGACCACTTCTTGACCCAGCCTGAGGTCTTCCTTCCACCACAGAGCCCTGCACACCTTCAGCACAACATCCATCCATGGAGTAAAGGTATTCTTCACAGCATGGACACCAAAATATCCAAAGGACCATCACTGAGGACACTCACCCTCTCCCCTGTGGATACTCCCAACACGGCCTCTCTTAGTGCAGCTAGGGGTCTCCTCCAGCTCTGTAGAGAAGAGGTGGGGGGATTTGTGCTGCTGCCTGCTGGGAAGAGTTTGCTCCATGAAGAGGCTGTAGTGCTTGTGGAAATTTTGCAGCTGCTCTAAGGCAGCTCCTATTCTCCTGGCTGGGGCAGCCTGAAGGTGCCAGGTCTGCCAGGAGGGCATCTGAAGGCAGGGGAACAAAGGCAGTGCAGGAGCTTTGTGCCTCTAATGATGGCTGCGATGAGGGAAAATTAGCGCCAGACAGACAAATGGGGACTCATTTCCAGAGGCAGCGAATGAGACAAAATTGTAATTAAAAGCTCAGGAGATTAACTCTGTGGCAATAAAACTTTATCTCCCAAGGAATTCAGCGCTTTCTCGTTCTCTCACTCTCGTGGGCTGCACCCTTGGAATGCTTCCTCCCCATCCTCTGGTGCTCTTTCTCTTAGATAATTGCTGGAGCTGAGGAAACATTTATTCAGAGCAGGAGAGTGAATCTGCTTTGGTGCTGTCCTTCCCTCCCTCCTTTTTCAATTCATATCTGCAACAAACCCTTCCTGTCTGCAAGGAAGGCGAAGGGGAGTAGGAAGTCATCCCATCTACAATGTTTAAAATTGGATCTGCTGTGCTTCATAAAACCATCTGACAAGCTGGCATGTCCTAATAATAGGGCCTGGGATGTTTTGCCTTGGGATGCAAGGACAGAGGCTGGGGATGCTGGTGTTTGCCTGCATGCCAGTGGGAACAGGCTTGTCCTTGGCCAGCCAGGCAGTTTGGCTTAATGAATCCTTGTCCATGTCTGAAGCACATGTATTCCTCTGCTCCCTCTCTATGACACGGGTGTTTTTAGCCCCATGTCCTACGGGAGGGATACTCGTGAAGGGTGGGAAGAAGTGTGCCTTATGGAGAAGGGGCTCATGCTCCATCCTGTGGGGCCTGCACCTGGAGGGTGGTGACAGAGGAGCAAGGCCTAGCAGCCAGGCCTCAGCTGATAGCCATGGTAATTTAGGGATGCATGGCTGCATGCAGTCTGTCTGATGGGTGCTCAACTCCATCATCCTCTACTCTTACTCTTTTGCATTCCCATTACCTGACGCACCTCTCCACCTTTGCTGGCAATTGGTAGTTAATAGCCACAGGAGCCTTGCCAGCTTAGCGCTTCTCTCTCCCATTTCTGCTTCTAGCGCTTGGTTTTGTTGAGCAAGCATGAGCCATTTGGCCCTCATGGATTATTGATGAAGATGGAGACCTTTTCCCTTAGCAGCTTAGCAGTGGGTGGGTTGGCATGGCAGGGGCTGTAAGGGTGGGAGTGGAGAAGGAGCACACATCAGGCTGGACTCACTGCTGGGATGATGCACCCATTATGCCAGTGGAAGACCAGGTTATAATGATCCCTTTCAGATTTGACAGCGCAGAGGTGTTAAGAAAATACCCACAAAGGATGAAGCACTTTTCCAGTAAAAGGGGACACGTTTTCAGGCGGGAGTGGGCAGAGAAGGTCACACCCCATATGTGATGTGCTGGGAAAAGAACTGCAGCCTGCTCGGGGAGCAGGGGCAGAGCCAGAGAACAAAGGATGCACATAGTTCTATCGAGGCACAAGGGGGGAGAGGCTGCAGCCCTCCGGTGAGACCACATGCCGTGATTTCTGCAAAACCAGGCAAGTCACGCACTTGTGATGGGTCACTGGGACCTGCTCAGGTGGAAACGGAAAATGAGTTTCCCTCCCCAGCACTCAGCCTTTCCTAGCCAGCCCTCCTTTTGTGTTTTCTCTCTTTCATTGCCTCTCTGCTCACACTGCCTGCTGGTAGTCCAGAAAATTGAAAAAGAAACACAGATTAGTAAGTGTTCGCGAAGAGGGGTCTCCATATGAAATAACGCACACCTGGAAGGTACGTGGGTCACTCCAGAAGTAACGCCACCTATTTATTTCCATGGAAACTACAACAGATACAAAGAGCAAATAACACTGTTTGATGGAGAATATTCTCAGCAGCAAAACACTGTTTTTTGACATAGCCACCACCATTAGCTGTGCATTTTGGCCAGCGATGAACAAGAGCCTGCGTGCTGCACTCATCAAAATCTGCACTAGTAGAGGTGCCCCACTGCCACTCTCACCACTGCTGAAATGCACCACCTCACTGTGCTCACATCCACTGTTTGGTCTCTATAAACATTCAGCAAGCATCAGTGAATGTCAGTGGGTAACAGCAACAGAATATTGGTGGGAAAGTTCAACCAATAATGCCATACCAACATCCACCTTTGACGACGTGGGCTGACATAATAAAAGAGGAGGCTTTACTTTTAGAGCAGCCCTGGTTCTTTCATGGGTTCTGACACACAGACACGGAGCTGGCAGCCTGCAAAGGCATCATCCCTTCCTCTACACAAAGGTACGCTGCACAAATCCATCGCATTCTGAAAACCGCTCTAGAGCAAAACAAATAGATCAGAACTGAAGGACAGAAACTGGACTGCCTTATGAATGGAGATGCTATTAGAGTGCGCTGCCAACAGGATAATGGACTATCAGTTACAGTTAATACTGAACAGGAATCCAACACAGAGCAAGTTTAAAATAGTTCTCCTAAAATTTCTTGTCACTTCTGCTCTTCCCTTCTTCCAGTTACAGATGAGCCTGTCAAACTCCAATCTTCCCTATGGCTCATGTAGAAAAAATGTTTATGGGAAAAAAAAATCTGTTCCTATAGCAGCCCGTTTGCTACATGAGGTGCCCTATTAGCCAAATACAGTGAGGTGAATGTGAGGAATGAAGGACAGCAGCGTTCCCCTCCTTCAGCTGCACGTGATCATGGTGTACAGTGACATTCCCAGGTGGCACAAAAGCAGGACAAGAGCATGGGGTATCTTGTGGGGTATCTGCAGTCAGTCAAGAAAGTACATGCATGCACGATGGGTCTTCAGTCTGGCCTAGAAAAGCATGGATCCCAATGCATCACTTCAAACATGGCTTTCTCCATTATGTGTGGGGCAGCATTGAGAGCTGCCAAGGAGACTGAGGTTTCAGTGGTAGGGGTGCTGCACCTCTACCACAGCACAGGTGTCAGATTGTGCAGACTGTACAGAAGGGGTAGCTTCTGGGGTCTCTCGTGGCTGAGCACATGAGCCAGGAGCAGGTGCTTCCTTTCAGCCAGCTGCAGAGCTGAGCTTGCCATGAGGCTTGCAGAACAAAAGGCAAATCTTATTTTCCCCTTCAGCAGTCTCGGCAGCAGAAAAAGGCAGGGCTGGTGTGTCTGCACAGCACAGGGCTCCTTTCATATGTGCATGGCTGTCTGGCTGCCCTCTCTCCAAACACTGCAGCACCTTGCAGGCTGCTGCCCCAACCCCTTTTTTCCCCAGCACAGCGTGGGAAGGAGCTCCCCACTGCCCATGCACATATTAAATTCAGATATTAATAAAAGGGTAACCAGAGAGTGTGCTGGTTTGCCCGTCAACCCCATGTGCAACGGGGACAGAGTGAGTATGGATGAGGAGCTGAGTGAGCTGTAAAGGTGTGCGGGTGCTCCCCTGGGGCACCACCCTTAGCAAAGTGCTCTCTCTCTGCAGAGATGCTCCCCGGGGGCCTTTTCCCTGCTGAGTGCTTTATGAGCAGGGGCATTCTCCAGAGATCGTCCCCGGAGACGCTTTCACCCCCAGAAGGCAGCTGTCTTCATGGTGTGTATTTTTAACAAAGCTTAAAGGTATGTTTTATTCCCATCCTCTCCCCCGCAGAATAAATACTCTGGAGCAGAGAAATTATTGATCTGATCTGCACGAGCTCCTGAAGGATGAGCGCACTGCAATTTTCCTGTAAGAACAGAGAGGATAAGTCACATCTTATGTGTGTCACGGGCAAGACGTGAGGTTGTGTTTCTTGGCTTCCTCCTGGCTTCAGACCGCAATGTTGTTTTGGCAGTTCAGGGCACATCTAAGACCCGAATTTGTATTTTAAATGAAAGGGGACTTTCTGCCCTGTGATGGTGAGCACTGTGGGGCAAACGGGGTTCCTGATTCTGGGCTCTGCAGTCCCCAAGCTCCCCAGGAAATCCAATACTCAGAGAAGAACAGTCTTAACCATAGAATCATAGAGCCATAGAATGTCTTCAGTTGGAAGGGGCATCTAAGATCATCCACTTCCAACCCCCTGCTGTGGGTAGGGCTGACACCCACTAGGTTCAGGCTACCCAGGGCCCTATCCTGATCTTGAATGCCTTCAGAGACGGGGCATCCACAACCTCTCTGGGCAGCCTGTTCCAGCACCTCACTACCCGTTCAGTGAAAAAATCTCCCCTGATATCTAATCTATTTCTCCCTTTTTTTATTTTCTGTGAATAGTCTCAAGTTCTTCCAGCCTGTGCAACGTTACGATAGGATTGTCAGGCGAGTTTTGCTAGCGCAGTGCCACCGGGAAGGAAATGAAGATGGCTACTGTTGCATGAAGCATCCAGACCCTGTCAGGCCAACAGAGCGATGAAAGGAAGCCTGAATCCTTCTTCCACCTGTCCTTTGTATCTCTGTGAAATCACCTGAGAAGGTACAGGAGGTTTTTTTTTTTTTCTTTTTGCTGCAGGGCTGACAGAAGAGCACTGATAGAAACTGAAGGCATGGCCAAGATCTTTGCAGATGCCCCCAGCCTCCACCCAGAGCCTTCAGAAAAGTTCTGCTCAGCCATGAATGGCACTCTCATTGCACAAGATGCATTCTCCTGCCTCACAGGGCAGCCATCACTGGAAAAAATTATGCTGTGTGCCTGTTCACAGCATTTTGAACCAACCTGCATTTCTGTGTGACAAGTACAAGCAACTACTTGCTTTACAGTGGTGTAAATAGCGATTTTTATTCTCTGGGGAGTGTGACATGAACCGATTTGAGTATGAATGCATTGGGGAATGTCTGATTGCTCAGGGAGAGAAAGTCAAGCACTGTAACAACTGCATCACAAATCATAAGATCACAGAATATTCTGCGTTGGAAGGGACCCATAAGGATCATCAAGACCAGCTCCAGGCCCCACACAGGATCCAAACCTGATGTCTGAGAGCAGTGTCCAAAGGCTCACTGAACTCCGGCAGCTTGGGGCTGTGTCCACTGCCCCTAGGAAAAGATGAATAACGTTTCCTTAACCCCCAGCTGCCCCTCCCCTGACACAGCTCCATGCCGTTCCCTCGGGCCCTGTCGCTGTCACACAGAGCAGAGCTCAGCGCTGCCCCTCTGCTCCCTGTGAGGAGCTGCAGCCGCCATGAGGCCTCCCATCAGCTCCTCTGCTCTGCACTGAGCACGCCCAGGGACCTCAGCTGCTCCTCACACACCTTGCCCTCCAGACCCTTCCCCAGTTTCATAGCCCTCCTTTCAACACTCCCTAATAGTTTTATGTTCCAACATGCAAGAAGAGATGAGACACAAATTGAGTCGCAAGTTCCATACTGGCTGCATGGAACCTACAGAGCACCCATCTCACAGTGCTTTCTGACTACCTCAGCCAAAACAAGTAGTTCTCCCTTTACTGTGCAAGTGCCTGTCTGACGAGCACCTACACATGTCAAGGTGCAACACACGGAAAGAGAAGCTTTATCATTTCCCCGTTCTTGGTACTTAAGTTCTCGATTAAATGTTTTTTCTACAGTGAGAGTTAATTGCTATGCTCTGGACCTGACACGTTTAAAATGGAGATGCTCCGTGTCTGCTGGCGCACGGCTGCTGCTTTGCAAACTTCCCTCTTCCTGCCTGCAAACACACAAATAACCCATAACCTGACTCCCCTCCCTCTCAGGCTGCGAGCACCGTTTTGCAATAGGGTAAAAACATGCAGACTCATTCACAGCAATGCTGTTGTGCGGGGCTCCGTGGCAAAGCCTGTGGGCGTGTGATGAATACCTAGTAATTAAGCTGATTCTGGGCACGCTGATTATCACTTCAGGAAGATGTGGAACATCCTGCAAGCACTTACACAAACAGCTGATTCCCGGGGCACATGCACGTGTGTGATGGGGAGGGGAGGAAGGGGAAGGAGCCTGACAAGCGCTTTGGAAGTGAGGTAAATAGGTGTTGGTGTGTCTGCAGCTGTGTTGGTTTTTTCCTGCCAGGCAGAACTGGGAGCCCCTGTCTGAGCACCTCAAAGTGGTTTGCAGCAGTAACACAGTAGTAGCAAGAAGCTGTTTTCTCAGGGCAGTCTCCAGGTCCTGCTGTTATCTGTGTAGCCACTGATAAAAACTTCCTCAGGGCTTGCCTGGACAAGCTGTGGGTGCCCCATCCTTGGAGGCATTCAAGGACAGGTTGGGTGGGACCCTAGGCAGCCTGATCTGGATAGAATCATAGAGTCATAGAATCACAGAATCACCGAGGTTGGAAAAGACCCACAGGATCACCCAGTCCAGCCATCCACCCATCACCAATAGTTCTCACTAAACCATGTCCCTCAACACAATGTCCAAACATTCCTTGAACACCTCCAGGGTCGGTGACTCCACCACCTCTCTGGGCAGCCCATTCCAGTGCCTGACCACCCTTTCAGAGAAGCAGTATTTCCTAACGTCCAGCCTGAGCCTTCCCTGGCTCAGCTTGAAGCCATTCCCTCTAGTGCTATCACTAGTCACACGAGAGAAGAGGCCGACCCCCAGCTCACTACAGCCTCCCTTCAGGTAGTTATAGAGAGCAGTAAGGTCTCCCCTGAGCCTCCTCTTCTCCAGACTGAACAATCCCAGCTCCTTCAGCCACTCCTCATAAGGCCTGTGCTCCAGACCCCTCACCAGCTTTGTTGACCTTCTCTGGACACGCTCCAGGGCCTCAATGTCTTTCTTGCAGTGAGGGGCCCAAAACCGGACACAGTACTCGAGATGCGGCATCACCAGTGCTGAGTACGGGGAGACAGCCCCGCCCATAGCAGGAGATTGGAGCTGGGAGGGCTGTAAGGTCCCTTCCAACCCAACCATTCTGTGATTCTATGACTTTCATTTGGGAAACATCAGACCAGAGAGAGAGGAGATAAGAAAAGGGAAGTGAGCGCACCTGCAAAGGATCTAATTGATATCATGACAGGCTGTGCCATGAAGTCTGACTGCTCTTGCTCTGTGCAAGGGGGAGTGGGGGTTGTGCAGACCCCACCTGGCCCTGATCTTCTGAGACATTTCCTATAACAGAGTGCAGTGGCACTGTTTATCACACCCTGTCTTTCCAGCAGGACCTTTGCTGTGTCTGGAACTGAGCATCTGAAACCCAGAACACTTCTGCACTCTCTCCCTGAAGCTCTGGGCTTTCCCTGTATCCCAGCACAGCCTCAGTGCTGAGGCAAGTAGGGAGCTAATTGCCTCCAGGCATTTTCCATCAGTCTATGCAATTCCTGCAGAGCTCCTGGCCTTGCAGATGAGGAAGACAGGCAGGGAGACAGACACGGGCTTACATCTGCGACAGGGTCGGGGCAGCAACTCCAGGGAGTACTCTGCCTAATTGGTTTCCTTCCTTTCCTGCTGTATTAATCACCTTCCTGCGCACGCTGCCCTGGGCTCATTTTGAGGGCCCAGCAAGAGGGACAGGAGAAGCCCTGGCAGCTCTGGTCAGAGGCTCAAGTCCCTTCCTCTGCCTTCCTGGCTCCATGGCAGCCTACTTTTTACTCAATCCCTCTTCGATGCTCTCTAATGGAGGAGGAGGTGAGCATGAAATGGACTGCTAAAACCCATGAATATTTCAGAAGGAAAAGTCAAGGGACTCCATTAAATCCTCTTCAGTCTCTGCAAATGGAGCGGGGGAGGGTGCACTGGTTAATGAGAGACTTCAGCGGCATCCAGGCAATGTCAGGAATGCACCCAGCAGTTTCCAGGCTGCTGTGACCATACGGGTTTCACCCCATATCCCAGCACCCCTTCTCCGTACCTCACTGTCCACACATCCATCCAGCACTATTGCCATCTTCTCCTTCCCCAAACAGGCCTGAATAATGTCACCATCTATTGTATCTTCTGCTGCTGCAGCCTGGCCCAAGGTACCTACCCAATGATCATCACCTGGCCATCCTCCGCCCCCCTTCCCACTCTGGTAGTCCCTCAGTCCCAGTTGCCCTTTCACATCCTTTTGGCTGGCTTTGAACCCTGTGTTCTCCTCCTCCAGCAGCCCACTCTCTCTCCCAGCCACCTTGTCACCTTCCCACAGCCCCATCCCCATTACTGCGGGCTCCAGACAGTTTCTCCTGCAGTCAGCAAACGGTGAGCATGGCGGCAGCTTTCAAAGCAACAGCCAGACACAGCCTGACAGCCCCATATGTTTTGGCAGAGACAGTTCCTCCCTCTAATGGGCCCAGAGGAGCACAGCTTTCAAAGGATTCAGTGTGGAAGTGACAAGCTGGAAAGCCTTATTAATGGGATCTCAGCTGGCAAGGGGCAGGCGGGTGGGGAGTGCGGATTTGCCCAGCAGTGGTTGGAGATGGCGAGAGCGAGCCTCTGTCTCCAGGCCACCACCATCCTGCCACACACAGTGACATGCCACATGCCCCACCATCTTTCCCAACCTGCCTTTGCCCTACTCCTCCTCCTCTTCCTCCTCCTCAGGCATAAAACATAGCAGGTGTATCCCTGTGGTCATTGGGTTTTTCCTAGGTCTAGTGAGCCTATGGGATCTTTTACGACTACTTTTTGCCATCTAGCACTGAACAGGCACTTTGGTGATCAGATGGTCCCCAGAGGAACCCCAACCTCACCCCTTGTCAGTCCTGGGGCTGCTCCATGGCTTCCAGGAGCAGCAATTCTCCTCATCCCAAACAGCTAGTGTATGCCCTGTTAGACCCCAGCACCCTCTTAGGTCATGATTACACTTAGCGATTTCATGGCTTTTCCTGTGTTGTTCCTAAAATGTTCAGTCACACTGCAAACTGAGAACATGAAGGTGAGGACTCTGCCCCACAGCACCCACAGTTAAATCAACCCTGCATTTAAACATGAGCACAGACAGGAGGTGAATGAGGCTCATCAAAATCTAAACCACAGACTGAATGAACGTGCATAGATAAATGGCCAGGGATGGGCACACATGGCATGCAGGGGACACTTGAACCTTCTTCATTAGTCCTCTATTTCACCAAGAAAAATGGTTCTCCCTCTCTCGGTCAGGGTCCTTTAGAAGATGACCATCTCAAGAAGAAAGAAAAAAAAAGAATAATAGACTCAGTAGAGACTTCACCAGCAGTTTCCACCTCAGCCCAGACAACCTCCCCCTGCTACCCAGACAGCGATGGTCTGCACCACCCTTCCTCTCTCCCTCAACAGATAATGACTCTCATCTCTCTCCTGGCTTAGCATCCACCCATGGTTCCCAAAAGCCTAATTACATTTTGCTCATAACTTATTTCATCAATTATCATAATTAAATTAAGCTCGAAGCAGTGCCTTTCTACCTGTACTCAGCTTGTAATTTGGGTTGTAGGCTGGTTCATTTATAGACTAAAGCACCCTGAAACCCGCCTGTTTCTGCAGCTACTGCAGCTTATCTGGTAAAGCTGCCACCTCTGCAAACCCTGTCACTGCACTGCAGATTCAGTGCTACTCCTTGGAGACAACCAGGCTTTCACTGCCTTGACTTTCTATTATTCATGCTCACAGCTCTGTGCCAAGTGAAATTAAAATTATTTCCTCCTTAATAAACAAAAACAGTCCTACGAACAGAAAAATAATTTCATTTTTGATAAACAAAAGTGATCTTAGGTACAGAAGTGCGTAATTTCCTTTGTCTGGCATTTCCTGCTCTTCTTCAGAGGGCAGCAGCTTCTGTCAGTCTGCATGCCAGCCTTGCATATGACAGTAAAACAGGGCAAAGTGTAACTGATTAGGAGACAGTAAATGTCTTTTGCATGGTGCTTGGTGCTGCCTGCGACACAAAGGAAAGCAGGCTTGGAAATGTGAGTGAAAGCAACTCATCTTCTGCCCTGACACGCTTCTGAAGCTCTCGGTGCGCTTCCTCCAAGGAGAGGACATCTCCCAGCAAGGTGTGGGATAAGCGTGGGAATGCCATGGGAACCAGAAACACATCCATCTGCCCACACCTCACAGCAGTCACTGGGAGGCTGCTGACAGAGATCACTCACATAAAAAACCTCCAAGAGGAGGTTGTGCACCTGGACAGGGAGGCAACGGGGGCCCACACCCAAGGTGAGCCTCAGTTTGTACAATTCGGGCAGAAAATCGATTCCACCCCACAGTGGCAAGAGTGTGACACTGGAAAGGATGCCCAAGGAGCTTTGTGCGCCTGGTTGGAAAGGCTCTGGAGAGGACTGACGTGCAGCTGAGAGTCACTGCTGACACATGTGCCAAGGGCTAACCGTTCAGCCTCCTGCCCCCACACTGCCAGGCAAAGCGCAAGGCAGCCCTGCCACCCCGAGGGAGCCATTCACTTGGAGGGAGGCCTTTACCTGCCCCTTTCCCAGGTGCTTCATCCCACCAAAGCAAAACCAATCTGCCAGGGCTGAGCCCTGCAATCTAGCTCTGTGGCTAATTGAAACCACTTGATTTTGAATGCTAAATATTTGTTTGCACACAAGCTGGAGTCCACGCCTTTTTTGGAGAAGCCATGGGGCAACTGATGATTACATGCAAGAACACAGACATCTAATTGTGTCATTTTCATTTGCAAATTGGCACTTTGTCCAGAGCCCATGTGAGATGCTGAGGTCTGCTCTGTTTCCCAGGCAGCTCCTTGGAGCCCCATCAGAAATTTTCCTGGGCCCTTGCTAAGCCAGCTGCTGTATTTCAGTGAGGAGATGCAAACGGTTTCTAAATTTTTGCTTGCAAAGCTTCCTGGGATGAACAGATGAGATAAAAAAATGTCTGATTTCAGCTCTGCTCTTGAGCTGCTGACACATACAGCACAGTACTAAAGGCCAGCAGCCTAGCACAGCTTCAGGAATCGCTGCTCTGTTCGTATTTCATTGCACTTGGCACAAAACTGATGTTAAAGGAAAGAACTTGGTGGGATTCCTAAGGTGCTGAAATATGTATTCTTATCTCAAAAGCTCCTGGAATTTCCCAGTGGGTTACCAAAGCTTCAATTCCTACGGGGGATTTGATATCTTTAGGTACAGTTGCATAGAAAACAACAACAAAAAACAAAACAAAACAAAACAAAAATAACCAACAGATTGTCTGATCGTCTGAAAAATTTGGTACTTGCTTTTCCTTAAACATGCTGGGTGCCTTCCTTAATGGTGATTCACATCACCGCGTGCACACGCCAGCAAATTCCTCTACCCAGAACATCCCAGGCCCATCACTTTGCTGCAGACATGGTGCAGATATGCGGTACTGAAAGCACAGCTTTCCTCAGTTTGGCCACGTCCTGGGGAGCACCCAGACAGCCACAGACCTTTTCTGGGTCAAGAGAATCTGTGTCTAGATGTGTTTCTTATTATATAAATATCTGGTACTTCTGCATGGGAAGACCACATCTTGCTTTGGTCCTGTGTCTTCTACCTCAACGGATATTTAACCCATACTGGGCCTTTTACTTCACCCTTTCATTTTAACATATTTTTTTTGCCCAGAGAGAATAAGTAGAAAGTATTTCTTTCCACTGTAACAGGACTTAACTGGGAAGGTTGCGGGAAAATGGAATGAGATTTGTCAAACGAGCACTGAAAATCTACACGAGGGAGAAACTGCCGGTCCAGGAGCAAATAACTGCACACAAGAGCACGTATCTATAAGTGAGAGACTTTATTTGAACCAATTTTTCAAATACAGACATCTGTATTATTCTCACTTCTCGGGAATGTTTTCTGCTCAGTTTTGAAGCTTGCAACCTTAGGACAATATTCAGGACATATGTGTACATTAGATCTCTGCAGATGGACACATTCATAATGCACAAGTACAATGAGTGAGAGACTCTTTCCAGATCCTCACACAAGAGCATCGGAAATGGGCCGCTCTAATCGTCAAGTTCTGCTCTTATTAGCTTCCAGACACGTCACAGTTCTTTACACTCTCTAGGCTGTAGCCTTCTTCTTCGGGCCCTGATTTACCACTGTGTTACTTCAGCTGTATGCCAGTGTAACTCCTCAAAATAGGGCTTAGGTGATGCATAGGGATGTGTTTTGTTCATTGGGAACAGGCATGAGCAGAAAAACCAAGCTATTGGATGAACGGCTATCCTAGGATTTTCTTTTATGAGAGCAGTCAGGATCTCGGGCTAGGATTTTTGGAAGTGACCGGTGGTTCTGGGTGTGTAATACATCAATCTCGACTCTCAGAGTACATTGAGGACCTATAGTTTGTGCCCCAGTAAGGAGCCTCCAAGTTGGGTGCTCCAGATGTGAACCACTCGGTCACTATCCAGTTCTGCAAATCTCAGCCTTCACCTTTTCTTCCGAGTATTGCTCAACAGAGGAATGTGGTAATAAAGCATTGTAGGTAAGAATGCAGGCTCGCACATGACCTGAGATCAACACCCTGAACAATGGATAGAGGGTAGTGTTTTCAGGGCCACCTAAATGACTTGGGATCTTTAGCTCCTTTTTCCAAAATGACTTGAGAATTTTAGCCCTGACATGGGCTGCAGATAGAAGCTTGGAAATCCTTCAGGATCTGGGCCTTAGGAGCATTAAGTTTATTTGAAAGCCAGTGAAATGTATACTCTCAAGCACCCATGTCACTTGGGTTATTCTGAAAATGATACCCTATATACATATGGGTAGGTAAGGGGCAGACTTTCACAGGCACAAGTGGCAGTTAGACATGTAACTCCCATTGATTTTTTCCCCCCTCGGGGACCTGGAAAACTCCCCCCGAGGAGTTGAATCCTCCTCTTGCATTATTTTCACACCAGATTAACACCACTGCTTCCAGTGGAGCGACTCCTGAGTTACCCCAGTGTGAGCGAGAGGAGAACCAGTCCTGAGGTGCTCTAAATATCCAGTGAAAGTGCTAATGTGGCAATGCGGAAAAGTGGGGAATCTAGCACAGGCCTGGAAGAGGACCCCGCCACCGCCACCCCAAGTCTTTGAGCTCAGGTGGTCATCGAACATCTTGGCCAAGACGGTCCACAAGAGCCTTCTCTCCACCTCTGCAAACCACAGCCTCACTGCTTCCCTCCAAAGACACCTATGACAAACACCAGACCTTTGGTACAAAAAGCCTCATGTGCTACAATGTGCCACGTGGAGAGCACCAAAAAAAACCCAACTACCTCATTTTATGTTTTTCGTCCTTTCTTTCTTCCTAAATTATGGTAATTTCTTTCATCTACAGCAACACGCTCCCCTAGAGACGCTGCTCATGTAACCACCGTAGATGAGTTCCTTCCAGCTAAGGCCTCTCGTGGGGCTGTGTTGGGTTTGGTACTGGAAAACACAGGGTCTGGAGGGGTCCCAGCAGGACGCACTCCCCTCCCTTTGGAGAGTGGCTCACAGAGGATCTTCTTGGCTGATGCAGTGCTTCCAGGTGTTGTGGTTTTTTATATGCTATCAGTGCATCAAGTCCGTGGATGCCACAAGCATTGCAAAGCAGACCAAATTCAAGCAAATGATTCATTGCACTGATGGGGGGCTGTTAGCTTTGGATTTTTTTACAGCTTTCCAAGGCTTAATCTAGATGAGGTGAAATGTCAAGAGCCTGCCTACAGCTGTTAGGAGCATTCAGTACAGATGTGGGTCACTAGCACATCTCACTACAGCGGCACCAAAAAAGTCCCTCCTGGACTCAGCTCTGTGCATGAGGCCAGCCACCATCTTCCCTGTAGGAGTCACCTTGTCATCCACTTCCCTCTCCATACACAAAGCAACAACCACAGACACCTTCAGGCAGGATATAAATACTCTTCAGGGAAGGAGGAACAGATACATGTCTGTTGTTGCATTAGGAGCCGTAGAAAAGCTCCAGCTACTCTGCTGGATACTCCCCGCTCTCCTCTTCGCCTCTGTGACCTCCTGCCTTTTGTGCTGCTCTCAGCTCACTTGATACCCTGCTAGAAAATTCATTCCCCACATACCCCTGTTTTCCTTCCAGTTTCCGGCCTGTGCTACATCCTTTGAACTGCTTCCTTTCAGCCTTTAAAATCTGGCTGAAGAGGCAACGCAAGGAAATCCAAATGCTTTTCTCTGCTCTCTTCCTGTACCCTGCAGACAGCCCAACTTCCTATACAAATCTTGTGTACTACACACGAAACCACCTCGTGCTCAAGGCAGGGTTTGTCTGTGCGCTCTCTCTCACGCTCCCTTTGCCCTGACTCTCTGGCAGGATCAGGACACGGTACAATAAGAAAGATAGGGGGGTGCTTGGTTACAGCCAGTAAGTTTTAAGCTGGAACCAAGGGAGAGGAATTAGTATTCAATTTTTTTTAGGTTTGCAGTTGGTAACCACATACCCCGTTCTCTTCGTGGGGGGGGGGAAAGAAAACACAAAACCCAACCCTTTGTTCTCTAAGCAACATGGCAAAGTATGTTCTTACAAATGGTGGCAAAACACACGCGATGCCCCAGCCATCAGCCAAGGGGGAAGCAACATGCAAAATGCAAAGATAAAACATCCCCAGGGGAGAGAAAATGTTTCTGTTTATCAAGGAGGGAGGAAGGCCTATGTCCAGGAAGACATAAGAGGTTGTTTTCTTTTCCTGATAAAGTGAAAAATAGTAATAATAAAATGGAGGGAAGAGGGAAGGTTTTGGGGTCTGAAGTCAGAAGAGCAGGGATACCAAGCGGTCCTTGCAGACACGCAACCCTTAAGTAAACCCTTCTAAATGGTCACGACAGTAGATGAGGTCAAATAAAAGCCATGCTTTCTCCTTCCTGCCTCCTCCTGAACACCTCTCCCACACTCCTGAGAGCTGAACCTCGCTCCTCTCCATGCAGTGCTAGAGTCACAGAGCGTCCGCAGCGTCCTGGCCGGGCACCCAGTGTGCTACGAACAGCAAACATACTCTGCCCCTCTCCTGGTGCGCCCCGTGCCCATCAGAGCGCTCTCCCTCCCATACCCCATCCGCAGGCTTGTGAGACCTGGCATACGGTCCAAGCAGTGCCTGATGTCCGCGCTACATTTGCTGAGTTGAGGTCAGGCTGGAAGGTGTCTCAGGGTTTACTACCCATCATGACATGGGAATATTAGCATATATATCGTTTATGAAGTATGACACAATACCTATCTGTCAGTCAGCCCATCTTTCTACCTATTGAGTCTGTCTAATCTACTTCAGCTAGCTACATTTCACTATCGCTATCAATCACCTATTGCTCCATGTTACCTAATTTCTTCCTGTCTCTCTCTCACCTTTTTCACTCTAACCTTTCTTACTCTAGCTATACTCCCCTCTCTCTCCCTATCATCCATCTATCCACTCTAAAGTCTTTTTTTTCCCTTCCTCTCTCTAATCCCTGTTTTAAAAAATCTCTGTCCAATCTCTCTCCCACTCTCTCTTTCCCTCTCTTTTTTTCAGTCCTCCCACTCTCTCTCTCTCTTGTTTCCACACAAGGCCAGGAAGCGCATGGAAATGAATCCCTACGCATTTTGATGGCACGTCCAGTCAGCAGTTCAAAGGGATTCACTCTGAGGAGACACAGTTCATCTTTTCTCCCTATTTCCAACAAAGAGATGGAGGAGAACAAAGGAAGTGGGAATTAGCCAGACTTTGGGGCTGTCAGCAGACCTATTTTTTGGTGCTACCACTTCTAGGCTAATTTAATCCTGGTCCTGCCAACTGCTTTGTTTGGCAGTCCCAGCAGCCATTTGGCCTCTGGGCTGCCTGTCCTTCACCATGGAAGGCCAGGCCTGGTGGGCACTGGGCTGGGGACAATCCTGCATTCTGGAGGCAGTGGCCAGGAGGTGCACGCAATGGTGCACAGCTGAAGAGCCCGGCCTCAGCTGTGCTTAAAGCAGGCTGCAGGAGGTGGCCATAAATGACAGCTGAAGCCCAGGCTGGGTGACTAAACCTAGGTTTTGCCAGGCAGCAAGGGACAAAAATTCCTCCAAGTGCTGTTGGCTGGCTCTGACACCACCAGACCTTGCCCTGACCACACGCCTATGCATTTATTGCACTGGCCCAATACATTGGAACATCTTTGGAGAACAATGCCACATCAGTCAACAACTTCTTCATTTCCATCTCAGCGAGGCAAGCGCCAGTGGGGACCTAGCCCTTCCTGGCCCTCTATGCATTCCTTGGCAGGGCTCAGAGCTTCAGCGTGGACCAAAGCTGGTCCCTCAGATGGCACCCAAGGGGCTGCCTGGGATCACTCCTCTGAGGTCACTGTGCTCCCCTAAAACAGGACTTAGAGGACTCCTGGAGGCGCACTTCTTTTGTTCTTTTCCAAGATCAATTTTGCTACTTTTCTTAAGCTAACGCCTCGCTCAGTGCTGATGCCTCACTCAAAATCCAAGCCTGCTTCCCTTGAAAATCCCCTGAGTGATGCCAAGGAGAGTGCTCGGCCGCTGACCGATGGTAAAGCACTGGCTGGAGAGCAGAGTGGGGCCACACAGCACGCAGGCCACCAAAGAGTGGTCTGCACACAGGGGCCAGCAGGACGTACAGCAGCATAGAAATGCGACACGGTGATGTTAATGATCATTATTCTCATTTATTATAATTATTGTTCAGTTTGAAAAAGGAGCCTGGAGCCAAGCATTATGCTAATTGGCACATTTTTTGTTGTTGTTGTTCTAGTTCTGAAAAGAAAATGGGATTTAGTACTATTGTTTGTTCATTTGTTTTGTTAAGTTTGTTTGTTTTTCTTTCGTTCATTCCATCACATTGAAAAAGGAAGAAAAGGATTGCTATTCTTTTTTTCCTGCTTTGCTTTTGTTTTAACTCACTCGGTAAGTCTGGACTCCTCGGATGAACGGAACATTGCACACACACACTTGGAGAAGAGAGAGAGGAGAGAGAGAGAGAGAGAGAGCGCTCGCGGTGGGCAGACAGACACACGCACGCGCCAGGTCAAAGAACTCTGATACAGTGCAAGAATTTTCCCAAAATGATTGGATCATCATTACCAAAAAACTCGCCATAACAACACCAAGAAACAAAGAAATGTTTAAGCCACACTGTTTGACTGGGATTTTTCCTGCTTTTTTTTTTTTTTTTCTTTTTTTTTTTCTTTAAATGTTTGCCACACAGAGAGAAAAAGGGTTTAAGTGGGAATGGGAGAGGGGTGGACAGGCTCACAGACGTGAGCAGGAAGGGGGGAGATCAAGATCGGGACGGGAAGGAAGGATAGAGGATAGGGGGAGGGAGGGAGGGGCAACGGGGAGTCATTTCTTAATGTTCAGGCATTTTCTTGGTCCGCCTTGCTCTCTTCTTCTTTCACCTCTTCCTGCTGGGCACTTTCAGTAGGTTTGGTTTCTTCTACAGCATCTAGTGGGGAAAGAGATGGTTCAGCGTTAGTCAGCCACGATCTAGAGCATCCTGTGCATGCACGCAGCCATCACACAACAAAACTGCATGGCTTTGGGCTTCTCTCTACCAAAGGAGACCCAGGTCTCAGGGTTTCTGGCATTTCTGTGGCATGGGAAGAAGATGCCCAAGTTCAGCCCAGCAGACGAGTGCACGGCTCTCACATGAAATCTCCAGCCCTACCAGAAACTAGGTGCAGGTGGGAGGAGCTACCTAGAGCCCTAAGCCCAGCCTCCTGCTGATGTGTCAAGCAACTCTCATTCATTTCACCACATGCACTGATGAAGCACTTGGTTGGTAGGGTGAAACCAGCTAGATCCAATGTCTGAATTATCCTTTTATCACACCCACTGGCTGCGCCAATCACCACTGAATTTCTCAGCTCTAATTATTGCTACTGAACTTCTCAGAAGCTTGAAAGAGGGGGGAAAAGATTGCAACCTGTAATTCAGACTTCTCTTACACCAAACAGAAATACCGAATGGGAGCCTTTGGACAGGAGGCTGTCCTCTCCAGTTTTCTGGGCTCTCCTTTCAAAGGAAGAGCTGCCTGGGGGGAATCAGTGAGTGCAAATGGAGGCTGGGTCTGCAATCCCACAGTATAAAAAACCATCAGGGGAAGACAGAGGCAGTCAGGAGGAACAAGACAGTGCTTCACCAAAGGGCTGCAGGATAATGCAAAGGGTCTTAGTGCACTGGAGTGGTTGGTCTCCACTATCTCCAATTCTCCCCATTCCATGCTTACTACTCCTCAACCCATCCAAACATATGCACTAACACTGTGGAGAAGTCAAGCAAGGAGCATCGCTCCTGATTTAGGATAAACAATGGAGAAAAGAAGTGCCAAAGGTCTGGGTGATGCAGGATGGGGCACAGGAGTGGTATGTCACATACCACAGTGCTTGTGCTTGATATACCTCTACATCATCAATTTATTTCTGGTGGACTCAGGGGTCCCCTTGAACAAACCACTTCCTGGCTTCTGTTATGGGCTATCATGTTGTGTTACATTAGCAAATAAAATGGGCCAGGGTCTCTTGCCCTGGAGCTGCCTGGCACCTCTCAACTCAGATCCAAATGGCTAAATCCTTGCTCTCCAGAACAACAGAGGATGTATCTGAGAGCTGTCTGGAGCAAAGCTAATTGGAATATTCAAAAGCCACACTATTGCCCACTCTGTCAGCTTAACAATACAGACGTTTACATGACAACGTTTAGTTTGTGAAGGTAAGCATCCTCACATCCATGTTTATTACTAGTCAGAATACTAAATGGGATTTGAACCATTTTTGCCTGGTCCATTCGATGCCATCAGATGGCAGACTTGTATTTGCTTCCAGAACTGGCAGCAGGTGCTGCAGCTCTCACACCCCTCTCTCCCTCAGCTCCTTAGCCTCTCTTTTATATGCCTTTCTATGCACCATTTCCACGTGCATCACCTTTAAGGTGTAACATCCCACCCTGAATCAACTTCATCAACGGCTCTGCTTTTGGAACTTAAAACACTTTTTGTCTTAGTGAACTTCAGACGTCAATTTTCCAGTAAGAAAAATTCTTCGAGAACATCCCCATCACCCAATACCATGGCCTGAGATCCTGCACTTGCCTGCTGGCAAAAGCTTCTAAGCACTTGCTTTCCCCTGATACTGAGCAGCAAAACAGAACGCTTCTTAAAGAGCATTTCTATATATAGTACAGCCGCAACCATGAACTGAAGACAAAATAGACTACTGATAAAAATGGGAAGTAGAAATGGATTGGCTTGCAAAGCAGACTAACTTGTCTTAGTTTGGTTAATGTTTCTGAATGATTCAATCACACTCCCCATAGAGGACACAGAACCCCTTTAATCCTGCTCTTCTCCAAGGCGTTTGTAGCAAGGCACATGTTGAATTATGGAGCTGAGAGCATGCATGGCCATCTACATCTCATTGTAGGTGAAAAGAATATCATTAGCCAGTAGCTTTGCTAGTCTAGATCCCAGTAAGACAATAGGTCTGCTTTCCCATATGTAAATGCAAGATAAATGGAAGATCAGCAGAGGATGGGCAACTCAGCTTAAGGAACACAAGTCCCAGCCACATTTCATGTTTTAAACATGTGTTTAAAACTTTCTGCATCTTCTTAGTGAAAATGCACACAGATTTCAGCCAAGAGTCCCCACAGCCTTCTCAAGACAGCGTAACAGAAGGGTATATAATGCAACAAGCACAGGGACAGACACTGGGAGGTCCTGAGTTCCTGCTGTCCATATTGAGAGCCTTGGCCAAGCTATACAAACCATTAAGTTGCACAGATTCCCCATTGCAGTTAAAACTGGGGTCCTGCTTCTACAGAAGTAGGATCCTATAGTAGTAGGCTTTTGACCATTCTAGTGACGTGAGCAGGAATTCTAGTTGCATTCAAAATGGGGGAATGATGTGGGATAGCTCATGATACTGTCCCTGCTGGCTCACTACAGTGGCAAATCTGATTGCCAGGGAGTGTCTGTGGCATCTAGAGGGCCTTGGCTGGCAGATGTATTTCCTTGCTGCACAGGAGCCTTGCTGCCCCCCTTGTTCTACTCTGGGGGCAGTTGGCAGTAAGCAGACACTGCACTGATTTCTGCCATGCTGAAATAGCCTGGACTGACTCTGAGGTCAGGGAGCAGCAGAAAGGCTATGAAGTCACTTCATTATATATTCAAGTCTTGTGCAGAACAGAAAGGAATCAGAAAAAAAACCAAACATATGCTGAACACAACCTTGAGTCACTTTTCACCTTTCATCAATGGCCCAAATATAAATAAGAGGTCTATCTTGCTAACAGGAACTATCAAGCCAAATTCATCTAGCCACTCTCCTTTTAATTTTACATGGTTTTGAAGCAATGAGGGGAAGTACCATACCCACACGTGCACCCTGCTGCCACTAAGCTGTGTCTCCCTTCCTAGCAGCTTTAGCACAATTCCATTGATCTTTAAGACAAGGGAAAAGAGGCAACCTGGTGTTATTATTCAGTAATGAGCTTCAGCAAGAGGTAACATCACAAAGGATAAACAATTCAGCATAAAAAATGAATTTCAAGCTGTGGCACTGCTAAATCACAGCACTGAAAAGAAGAGGGTTCTCCCTGAGCAATGGGAGCACTGCAGCACAACCCTTCTGACATCCGGGCCAGTTAGTAGCAGTTTATGGTTCACAAGGAGAGACGAGACAGTTTTGCCTGACTCACCCTTCACCGCTTTGTTTGATGCGGGCTATTTCTGCAGTGTGTTCTCAGGGGTTTTCTCCAACCTAGTTTTCAGCGTCCCAGTAAAGTCTGCTAGGTGTCCCTGGGGAGATTATTAGAGACTTATCCTGGGGGATCTCAGAGATCAGAGAGAAGCTCTTTTCCACTGCTTCTTACTAGATATCAGGCCTGATTTCCCAGTGCCTTGAACTCTGGGCTGTTGCACCCATTGGTTTGTAGTGGACAGGTACATTTACACAGCCAGACCTGTACAACCCTGACGTTTCACATTCACTTTGCACTTTGTTGAACTAGGTGTAAAAGGTGACAAAAAAAAGCAGGTGAGAATTTAGGGCACTGAGGTAATGTGTTCTGCACCCTGCTTGAGGAACAACAGCATGTCGTCCCAAGTGGTCAAATTTCCACGTCTAAAGCTGCCCCTTCTGAACATGCAAGCATTGTGAGGCCTCACCCAGCAAGATCAGAGTGCCCAGGTCCACCCTCAATGGAGAGAACAAACAAGTGGCACTGACTTATCCCTTAAGATGGACCTGGACCAGGGCAGCAGAAAGATGCACTAGGAGACATCACAAAATAGGAATGTTGAAGTAAGATAGGATAGAGAGGACAGGGACCCTATTCATCACCTGGCAGCTATGCACAGACATCATCAGCTGGTCTTCTCACCCTACTCTCCCTTTCCAATTAGTGGAGATAAATCTGGCATTTTTAAGGCTATTAACTGAACCTATGAGGGCTGCTTCCAAAGTAACGGCTCATATTTTATTACGTTGGCCCATGACATCAGGGGCAGATATTGGTGGTTTGGCATGAGCCCACATGCCACACTTATCAAGATCTGCACCAGTAGAGGTGCCCCAATGCTGCTTTTGTCACTGCTGAAACACAACACCCACTGCCTCACTGTGCTCACATCCACTGTTTGGACTTCAGAAATGTTCAGACAGCGTCAGTGAACGTCAGTGGGTGCAGAAACCTTTTGGACAGCCTTGGACAAACCTCAGGCTGTGACCGTGCAAGTGCTTTAGGGATAGGGCTGTTTGGTGGGAGGGGCTGAAGAGTGCTTGCTTCCCAGCTTAAGGGCTCTGTCTTGACAGTTGCCTCATGCCTAGAGCTCAAACCGGTACCTGACAGGGAATTTTAAGTGCTTTGTCCATGGGAGAGAAGTGATACAGAAATAAGCTACAGATCCTTGCTGAAATAGGGTCTTAGGGAGCTTCTGCCCCTCAGCACTCTATTTATTTCCTGGAAAGGATGAGAATCATATCCATGAGCTCTGCTGGTGAGCAAACATCCTGAACATATGCAGCTCTGGATGCTGTGGAGCCGCAGCAGGCATGCAGGCAACAGCATGGCTGAACGATGGCACCTCCAGCTGCCTTTGCCTGTGCTGCACTCTAATGGCTGAGCATGCAGGCTCCTCTCCAAGTCTCCCCACCGCCCTACATTAGTGAAATTAGGTTGAGTGGATTTCCGGGTAAAATACTGCCTCTTGGGACCTGCCCAGCTCCCATCTGACTTGCCAAGATTAATTAAATCAGAGCAGACATCAGTTTATGACCAGAGTAGCAGTAACCTCTCTGCTGATCATTTCTTTTGTGGCTGGTGGCTTGGGTTTTGTTTTCCTCTTCCTTTCTGTTCCATTGTAGATCTTCAAATTACCGCAGCTGATGCCAAAATGAAAGAAATTGCACAAACACTCTGGGACTCTACTACAGATGCAGGAATTTTGCTTCTGCTCCTTTTCCACTGTTTGCATAATTACTGCTGATATTGATTGTGTGGCTTGAACATGTCTGCGTGCTAACACATCGCCCATCCCTCCTCAACAGCTGCCCTTTCTCAAGCATTGGCCACAATGTGGGTCCATTTGCCATACTCGCTCCTTTTTCTCTCTGCCCTCTGCCAGATACAGCATGGCCAGAAGTGGGAGTGAAAGCCTGCACCTTGTCTGGTGTCCTCTTTGCTTCCAAATATTAATCTGGGTTTTGCTGCCCTGTTATAAGCAGCCCTCGTTTACTCCTGAGAGAGGCATTTTTTGAAAGGTAAAGAATACTGGGAGGCCCCATTTGAAATCTGTGACCTAAGCATCTCCTAGTTTTAATGACATTTGGGTCCAGATTTGGATCCAGGCTTCACAGCTTGATTCATCTGTCCCAATCCATCTGTCCTTCTTGCCAGCCAGAAGCTGCTTCCAGGCAGTCTATGGTAGGTCTGAAATTGCTGAAATAAGATGCCACTCGGGTTCAGAGCTGTTGCTTATACAGCTTCCTTCCTGATCCAAGTTAGCCCATTGCAGTCAGCCCTGCTACGCACCATACACAGCGCTAAAATCCTACGCCCTGCCCGCTCGCTGCTTCTGTAGATTGACAGATTTACAGATTGACAGATGCTGGGAAGTGAAGAGCTGGGGAACTCGGAGGAGTGACTATTCCTGCTCCAGGGAGATGGGTTGAGAGATTTTTCCCAGAACCCTAGGGAATCCCTTGCTTCCTATGGGCAGACCCAAGGAGCAGGCAAAGGAGCAGGAGGCAAAGCAGCAGGGAAATGGGAGTAATATGTGTTGTAGATGCTGTTATAGATCCTGCTGGTAAAGGAGGTGCGTGGCACGCTGGGGAGGGGGTGAAGGTTGAAACAAAAAGGTGAATCTGGCCACAACACATGGCATTTTTGGCCTCCCACTCCTGCGCCACATTACCTCTGTTTCAGCTCCGTGTATGCCAACCCCAGTTGTACCAGCAGAGAGGAAAAACCACTTCTGCCAGTGCCACAGCTGATGACTGTGGGCCCAGCTTGGGCAGCCTTCTCCTTTCGCTCCAGCTCAGTCCTCAGAGGACAGCCAGTCCCAGGTCTGTCGTCCCAGCCACCTTTGCGCTTTGTCAGTCCGCCCAGTTTGTAGTTTAGGGATTTCCCTCCGTCCCTTTCTTCCCCAGCACCACCGAAATCCCAGCCTGCATTGGCATCTTTGCGTGCAGGAGGTGGGAAGGGAGGAGTAGGTGATGGGCTCAGGGAGGGGCTGTGAAGTGCCTGCAGCTCCATGGCCCAGCATCTCTCCCAGTGTCTAGACACCAGCTGCCGGGTTGCCATGGAAACGCTCAACTTGGGCGGATGGGCAGAAGCTGCGGGGTCTCCAGAGAGAAGGGAGTGGTGCAGCATGAGGGTGGGGAGAGAAAAAAGGAGATGCTCTTCGCGAATGGGAGGTGTTAACCCTGTTACAGCTACGTTTGCAAATACTTCTGCTTCCCAGATAACTGAGAAAGGAGCGGCTGTCCTTTCTTTTGCTGCTGTTTCCTTCCCACACACGGAGGCAGCCAAACCTGAAGGCTGAGACAAACGACATGCCAGCTGCTGGCAGGTGTGTCATTGCTGCCTATTGACAGCACTTTGGACCCAGACTTCCCACATACAGCACCTGTGACCGGACCACTGCAGTCAGCTACAATGGGAAGAAGCCTGCAGCCTACCAAAGTGGTTAAGTTTTTCAGTCATAGTTCTCTCTCAGCTGCCATCACAGCTACAGCAAATGCAGCCCAAGAGAGGCACAGTAGTTGAAGGGGAGGCAAAGGAGCCTTTTTTGGTGTGAGTGCCTTGGAGGCAGATGGCTGGCAATGAGGTCTCACCAGAGCCTTTTCTTCTCCAAGCTAAGCAAGCCCAAATCTCTCAATCATTTCTCATATGAGAGGTGCTCCAGCCTTTTGATCATTTTTGTGGCCATTCTCTGGTTCTGCTTCAACAGCTCTACATCTTTCTTGTGCTGGGGGCCCAGGCCCCCAGGCCTGGATGCAGTACACCGTATGGAACCTCAGAAGGGCAGAGCAGAGGGGAGACAATCACCTCCCTCTCCCTACTGGCCACTCCTCTTTTGATGCAGCCCAGGATACTGTTGGCCTTCCAGGCTTCAAGCACACACACACTGCTGGCTCATGTGCAGATTTTCATCCACCAAGACACCTAACTCCTCTGCAGGGCTGTTCTCAATGAATTCTTCTCCCAGTTTGTACACATATCTGGGATTGCCTCGGCCCAAGTGCAACACCTTGCACTTGGTTTTGTTCAACCACATGAAATTAATGTGGGCCCAATTTCAAGCCTGTCCACGTCCCTCTGGATGGCATCCCTTTCTTCATCAACTATACCATCAGCAAACTTGATAATGGTACACTCCATCCCACTGTCTATAACAAATTGATAAAGATGTTGAAAGAGCACCAGTCCCAAGATGGACCCCTGGGGTCACCACTCATCACGAGCCTCCACTTGAACAAAGAACCATTGATCACAACCCTCTGGCTTGACCATCCAACAAACTTTTTATCTACCAAATAGCCTAGCTTTCAAATCCATATTCTTCCAATTTAGGGACAAGGATGTGGTGCAAGATCATGTCAAAAGCCTTGCACAGTTCCATGCAGATGACGTCAGCTGCACTTCCTTTGTCCACTAATGCCCTCACTCCATGGTACAAAGCCACCAGATTGGTCAGACATGGTATGCCCTTGGTGAAACCATGCTGGCTGTTTCAGTTCACCTTCTTGCTTGCATGCGCCTTAAGATCTCTTCCAGGAGGATCTGTTCCATGATCCTCACAGATGTGAGGCTCACCAGCCTATAGTTCCTCAGCTCTTCCGTTCTCCCTTTCTTGACAATGGGAGAGATGTTTCCCTTTTTCCAGTCAACAGGGACTTCATCTGACAGCCATGACTTTTCAAATATGATGGAAAGTGGCTTGGCAACAACATTGGCCAGTTCCTTCAGGACTCTGGGATGCATGTTGTCCAACCCCATAGACTTGTACACATGAGAGGTATGGAAAACGTGACTGCCAACGAAGACCAAGGCAAAGAACTTGTTTAGTGTGTCAGCCTTTTTCGTATCTGTTGAAGCCAGATCTCCCTTCTTATTTATCAGAGGAGATATACTCTCCTTTGCCTGTCTTTTTGGATGCATGTAGCTAAAGGATCCTGTCCTATTATTTTTCATGTCTTGCCATGTTCAATTCCATCTGCACATCGGCTTTCCTGATCTCATCTCTACATGTCTGAATGGCATCCTTGTTTTATTTCTTGGACACCCATCCTTGCTTCTAGTGCATGTACATTTCCATCTTTTCTCTCAGTTTGGCCAGTAGGTCCTTGCTCAGCCATGCCAGTTTCTTGCCTCCTCTGCTTGATGTCTTACGCTGAGGGATGGAGAGCTCTTGTGCTCTCAGAAAGGTGTCCTTAGGGAGCTGCCAGCTCTGTTCCACTCCTTTGTTCCCAGGATATCTCATCCAATGACTGCTGAAACAGCCAGAATTTCACTCCTGACTCTGCTTTTTGCCAGGCCCAAGATGACACACTTGACCACTCCATGGTCACTACAGTCCAGACTGCCTCCAATCTTAACATCTTTAATGATATCTGCAGCACTGTCGAGCACCAAGCCCAATAATGCTTTACCTCTGTCTGGTTTGTTCAATACCTGGACCAAAAAGTTATCCTTAATCCAGGAGTATCCTGGATTGCTTTCAGCTTTCTGTGTTGTTTCCCAGCAGACATCTGGGTGGTTGAAATCCCCCATTAGTACGAGAGCCTGCAAGTGACACCTCTTGCAGCTGAAGCAAGATGACCTAGTCACCAGGCTCCCTGTGATCAAAGTGTAGTAGACCCCAACCACCAGATGTCCTTTATTGGTCTGGTCCCTAATTGTAACCCACAAACTCTCAGTCTGGTCATGGCTGTTTCTCATAGGCAGCTTTTTGCAGTCTATCCACTTCTTAACATAGAGTGCAACTCCCCCGCCCCTCCTACCTTGCGTATCCCTTCTAAAAAAGCTTGTTATACAGAATATAATACCTAAATCATACATTTATGCCCAGATCTATATGAAACTTAAAAGCCCTCTCCATTGTGACCTTCCCAAATTTCTACAGGCAGATGGGCAATGTATTTATGTGATCTTCGTCACCAGCAATGGCCTAACTCACAATCATGGAGGTATTTAATTCGTGTCCTCCCAGTGGGGAAGCAAGAGAGCAAGAGCTTTTATCTGCATTTTAGAGAGCACAGTATGAGGAGCTGGGATGTGGTCACACAAGAGCCTGTGGTATTCCCATATGGTTGAGTCTCCTCAGCTCTTCCAGCAGCACTTTCATAGGAGCAGCAGCTTGGTCCTGGTGCTCAGCAAAAAGGCCTGTGATTTCTGAAATTCCCCAGAGCCCTAATTTCAGGCCAAAACTGGAAGTGCAGCAATCTCAGCAATATTACCAGTCAGCCATCACAAGACAGCAGGCAGAAGAACAGCATTCATAACTTTACCTCTCTGAAATAGGAATACCTGAGAAGAAATAACCCAGCAGTTGTTCTTTGCTCTTCACATTCGCTACTCCAGTAGATTTCACAAAGGTCCTGCACACCATAAAGGCAACTGTTTTTAATTAATTAAATACCTTGTGATTTAAACAGCTTGAATACAGAGGTTTTTACTGGCTTCCAGCTGTGGACTGTAACACTTGGCAGCTGCTCTTGGCATTTGCATTGAAAAGCAAGATTTCCCCATCTCATCATACAAGAGTCCTCTTTTGTGTCACCCATCTTTTCCTCCTAAACTGGATTAAATGCTGGAGAATGGTTCAGAAACAGGAAATGTGAAGGGAAAGAGTACCAAGGTCTTCACAAGATGCATCCATTTATTCTTTAGCCTCTCTACTGTTGGTGTTCTGTGAGATCATAGAGGAGTAATCAGAGGGAAGATGAGAGGGAATAGAAATACTCACAGCTGATCATGGGCAAGTGAGCCAAAAGTAGCCTGACTGAAGTGATTGCTAGTGATTCCTGTACAACCAGGACAATCCCAGAAAAGGAATTAATTCAGGGAATGAAGCTCACAGCACTTTGGAGATGGAGGTTCACATTTGGAGAGTCCTGGCAGATGCACAGAGAGTGACAGCTCTGCTGATCAGCCTGGCAATTGCAGTAGGATCAGTAGGGAAAAAAAAAAAAAGAACCCAAAACAGTGGCAGCCTGCTGGCATTCATGCACTGCTGATCCTGAAATAAAGAGGGCTTGGGAGAGGAAGGAAACATGCAGTGCTGGAGCCTTTGGGTCTCAGTCTTCAGCTCCCACCCACTTTGTCACATGGGATGGGCTGTGAAGCTGCTCTCCTCCCCTGCTTTGGCAATATAGGCAAGGGAAAAGAGGCCAGAAGAGGAAATTTTCTGTAATTGCAGCAAAAAGGTCTAGAAATTCCTTTGGTGCATCCTGAATTAATGTGCCGCTCCTCCCCTTGTTCTCCTCCCCTTTCAGCTGTCACTGTCAGGAAAACAAATTGCTGCAGCCCTTACTACAAGCCACACTCCCACCTCCCTTCCCCCAGTCCAAAAGACATGTGCCATTCATAAGCTGCCTGACTGCTAGTCTCCATTATTAAACCCTGGAAGGCTGATAAATTGGGGATTCATGGAGCCTGCAAGCCTCCAACAACCCAGATTGCCATGGAAACCAGAGGCAGCCTCCATCTCCAGCAGAAATGATATTGATCTAGTTGAAGGCAGGGAATTACAATCAAGGAGAGGAAATAAAATGTCTCTTTTTGTTCCCTTTGCCATCCTCCAATTTTGTGCTGAAGCAAAAGGGAAATTTCATTTAGAGATCATCAGTTTGTTTCAAGGCTCTGCAAATTTGATGCTAAAATGGATTGAATACTTGTTGTCAGGCTTTACACGGCCATTTTGTTGGTAACTGCCCGCAGTAGTTGCAATGTCACCAACGTGAGCTCTTTGCATCAAAGATGTTAATATTTCCCATATGCTGACCTGTAGGATCCCAATGTGTTTTGTGCAGAATAGGCATCAAAACACACCAACAGCTCTCTGGGAGGCAGTTTAGGATTAATGCTATTCCCACTGAAATTACTGGGAGCCTTTGCTGTTCTTTTCAATGGCAGGAGGTCTTCACATGCATTGTGACAGCCTGGACACAGGAAAAGACACTGTGAACCAAGAAGTCTGGTAGGGAAATCCTCATCTGGAGAGAATATGAAGTGGCATTGCTGGTGCAGAACAACCTTCCTCTCAAACTCAAATTCCTTCTTTGCGACCACTTAATCACAGCCCTCCATGGCTGGAAAGAGCAGGAATAACAGCACCCATCCCGAGAAGGTGGATGGGTAATGGGACACTTTTCCATCTAACCCTGCAGAGGCCTGATCCTCCCTGGTTGGGGACCGCTTCCCTTGGGTGCCTATGACAACATCTAAGAGTTGTGATGGGAGAGAACCCAGCTTATCTTACAGCAGAAGGCCAGGAAGCATACTTGCCTCTTCTGCCCTAAGAAATCTCTTGCTGTGAAAGGGGCAGCAGCTAGCATCACTAATTCTAGTTTTAGTCTAAATAGGGCAGCTTTAAAGAAAAAACAAACACAAAAACGACAACAGCAAAAAACACAGTAAAGCAGTTTTCTCCCAGGAAGGAGAGAGGGAGTCCCTCTCACAGGAGGGACTTTCTGTCCTCCAATGTGAGCACTGCACCAAGCGCATCAGGGTGGCTGCCCCACGATAGCCATTTCAGTTTAATTGGCTTTTCACAATAACAGTTCAATTAGGAAAGTAATGAATTTGGTCTCTTTGAGCAGAGTGGCTGCAAATGCTACAAATGACACCTTACAGGGTTACAGCTAGGTTACGTCACCCAGAATGGTGGAGCAGCAGGTTCATCTTGGTTGCTACTAGCGAAGTTGAAACTCATTTGTATGGTTCATATACTCTTATCTGAGGCATAAACTTGACCAGGCCTGAGCCACTCAGAAATTGCACTGAAGCAGAGGCAATGGCACCCCACCGTTTTGTGCTCACGTTGTCTCCCTTGGTCCTCTAGCTGATGTTTTTCCCTGCAAAGGTTCTTGGCTGAGGTCCCGCATGCTGGTCACAGAGTGGTGCTGTGGGATATCCACGTGAATGAACATGTCTCTCTCACTCTTCCTCTCCTACTGGAGCTGTTCCACTTCCATAAGTCATTAAATATTCATTAGGCCAGAGAAGAAGATTGATTCTGTAGTCTGGTAGTGGGGACACTCATCTGGAAAGTAGGAGATCAAGCTCCACATCTTGGTCCCAGTAAATAATAAATAATTTATATGAAGTGGAACAACTACAGCAAGAGGCATCAAGGGAAACATCCAGTACAGCCAACAGCCCGATGTCTTCCTTGCTAAGCTTACTGGATTTCATTTTCCTGATGTAAGGCACAGACACATGTTGTCTTCTGCCACTTCAGGGAGTACCTGACCCTCACATGCTTGCTAGTATAAAAGCAGACAAAGGTTTCTCTTACTACTTTCATCCAGAAATTCCACAGTTCGTGATTCTGGTATGCTATGTTTCATTTTGACAAATTCGTAGAATCATAGAATGGCCTGGGTTGAAAAGGACCACAATGATCATCGAGTTTCCACCCCCCTGATGTGTGCAGGTTCACCAACCACTAGACCAGGCTGCCCAGAGCCACATCCAGCCTGGCCTTGAATGCCTCCAGGGATGGGGCATCCACAACCTCCTTGGGCAACCTGTTCCAGTGTGTCACCACCCTCTGAACGAAAAGCTTCCTCCTAATATCTAACCTAAACCTCCCGTCTCAGTTTAAAACTATTCCCCCTTGTCCTATCACTATCCACCCTTATAAACACTCTTTCCCCTTCCTGTTTATACGTTCTCTTCAAATTTTGGAAGACCACAATGAGGTCTCCCCAGAGCCTTCTCTTCTTCAGGCCGAACAATCCCAGTTCCCTCAACTTTTCTCCACAGGAGAGGTGCTCCAGCCCTCTGATCATCTTAGTGGCCCTCCTCTGGACCCATTCCAGGAGTTCCATGTCTTTCTTGTGCTGGAGGCCCCAAGCCTGGACACCGTACTCCAGATGGGGCCTCACAAGAGCTGGGTAGAGGCAGACAATCACCTCCTTCTCCCTGCCGGCTACTCCTCTTCTAATGCAGCCCAGAACACAGTTGGCCTTCCAGGCTGCAAGCGCACACTGCTGGCTCACGTCCAGCTTCTCATCTACCAAGACCCCCAAGTCCTTCTCTGCAGGGCTGCTCTCAAGGAGATCTTCCCCCAGTTTATATAAATACCTGGGATTGCCCCGACCCAAGTGCAGCACCCTGCACTTGGCTTTGTTGAACCTCATTAGGTTCTCATGGGCCCAATTCTCCAGCCTGTCCAGGTCCCTCTGGATGGCTTCCTTTCTTCATACTGTATCAACTGCACCGCTCAACTTGGTGTCATCTGCAAACTTGCTCAGGGTGCACCTGATGCCATCATCTATGTCACTGAAGAAGACTTTGAAATGAAAGGGATCTTTAACGACAAGTTTCACAGAAAAAAAATAGAGCCTGGCAGGACTCAGAAGCTCTGTGTGGAGGCAGTCTGAACTGCAGTAAGGCTCAAGCCCTCTGTTTGACAGAAACACGTGTACTTGTTTTGCTAGAAATGAAGACTAGAACCATGCTACATCATTCAGGAATGACTGGAATTTTCTCCTTGTTCCCTCAGGTAGAAATCAGTGACTTCATCCATCTTTCTCAGTCATTTGGCTTCAGCCGTGAAGGTTTCTAGCCCAAGGCAGAAAGAAACATTTTATTTCTCATTCTGTGTGTCTTTATTGAGTGCAGTGAACAGTACTGGGTTAGTATCACTTGAGACCAAGTCTAGCCACTCACTCACAGCACTGGTGTTGTACAGTGAAAGTGCTGTGTGTTTCTCCTGACTGCCTCGTTGCTGGGCTGTAGGTGCGTTAGGAGGGGTTGTATCATGAACAGGACGTGGAGTTTAGTCCTTGTGCCCAGCACTGTGTTTGGCCACACTGTTAGGTCTCCAAACAAAGAAGTGGCAGTAGTGCAGGGAAGGGTTTGTGCAATACTACCTTCATACACACACACACACACACACACAGTGCATAAGGACGTGCCAAAACCATTTACATTGCTGAAGGATCTTACCAGTCCCAGTGACTTGCCAACCTGCAGCACTCTGTGAATGCAGCAAAGTTGCCACCTCTTCTGACCACAAGTGAAAGCAGAAGGCCAGATTCATAGAATCACAGAATCATATAATCACAGAATGACAGTTGGAAGGGTCTCAAGGATCATCATGTTCCAGTCCCCCCACCACAGGAAGTGTTTTCAACAGCTAGATCAAGTTCTAGATTAGATTACCCAGAGCCCCATCCAACCTGGCCTTGAATACCTCCAGGGATGGGGCATCCACAACCTCACTGGGCAGCCTGTGCCTCACCACCCTCTGAGTAAGTAATTTCCTCTTAACTTGTAGCTTAAATCTCTCTTTTAGTTTAAAACTATTCCTCCTTGTCCTACCACTATCAGACCATGTAAAAATGTTGGTCTCCATCTTGTTTATAAGCTCCCCTCAAGTACTGGAAGGACCACAATGAGGTCTCCCTAGAGCCTGCTCTTCTCCAGTCTGAACCAGTCCAGCTTCCTCAGCCTTCCTTTACAGCCAAGGTGCCCTCTGGTCATCTTTGTGGCCCTCCTCCAGATCTGCTCCAACAGCTCTATGTCCTTCTTGTGTTGAAGGCCCCAGGCCTGAATGAAGTACTGAGATGGAGCCTCAGGAGAGCAGAGCAGATGGAAACAATCACCTCCCTCACCCCGCTGGCTGTCCCTGTTTTGTATTACAGTAATGCACTGAGCACATCACAGTGGACAAAACAAACAGATCATCTGCAAGGAGATCTGAGATTAAGACCACAGACTACCCTAACTCACATTTCTTTCTGAAGTGCAGCATAGCAGACTCCAGCCCAGGGCTGGATCTCCAATGGCTTCTCTCTTGTTTCAGCATAACACTGTTGCTAAAATAACAGGTGAAATTCTAGCCTTAAATTGGTCAGGTTTATATTTCAGCCCTATAGCCACAGCTGCCATTGGTGAGTGTTGCTTCCAAACAGACTATAAGCCCTTAAATGGGTTCTAGGAGAGGTGGATCCTGGCTCCACCCCTTCCGGTCACACAGCTGAATTGCCTTCACCTGTGCTCCTGGGGCTGACTTGGGGCTTGCCTCAGGTGATCAACCAGTGGTTCAGGCTGTGACTCAACAGTTCCCATACAAGTTCTTTGCACTGCCACAATTCTAATTACTTTTATCCCATTTTGCATCTCTTCCATCATTTATCTAGTAAGGTCTTTGAAACATTTTTCACAGCTGCTAAGACAGTTCTGACAAAGTCAGCAGCAGTGGGGGATGTTACTGTGCACTGGCTACTGCTCTCATTCCTGCCCTCCCATCCTTTTCTCTGTACATGAAAAGCATTGTCAGTTATGGTTCTGCAGCACTGCACAACTTTAACATAGGGATTGGGATGCTCTTCCAAACATTAGCAAAATTTTCTTCTTCATTAAGCCCCGTAGGTTACAGGTAATGTCCAGTCATCATTAATAGCATTCCCAATTACTGTGTCTTGCCAGAGGAAAATGAAGAGGTTGAATAGTGTCTGTTTTCTTTCATAATGAAAAGTGGACTCGTTTGCTATTGCCTTAAGGTACAGCTGGAAAGCGTGTGGTCATTTGAACACTGGCTAATGGGGACCTTATGACCTCTATCTAAGGCTTATTTACACAAAGCCTTGAGTCTCACTATTCCTATCATTAGGATAACAACATTTTCCTTTGCATCTATTGACTTGTCCATTTCTTTAGTTCTTTCCCTGAATACTATGCAGCCCAGAAAAAGGCCAATGTCCAGAATGGGCTCCTGGCTGCCAGGACCTCAGCTGAGATTTTCAGCCCTGGTCCAGTGTTGCATGCTGACAGTGATATTACAAAGGCCACAGAAAGGAAGAAGCAGCATTTCCACAGACCACATATTCACAGTTGGAGATGATAAGGCAAGGCTCTTAATATGGTATAGGGTATTAGAGCTAAAGGATATGCAAAGGGATCCTCTAGTTGGGAAGAAAAACACAGTTCTACTAGCCTGCAAAACCAAATTCCCCTTCAGAGAAAAGGTAGCAGCCCTCTCTATTACTTATTTTTTTCTGATACGTTGTCATTAACCATCTCCTCGATTTTCTGCCTGAAAAATGTTTAATACCAACAGAGAGAAAAGCTAGGGAATGAGGAAGTCCTCCTTTATGTCTGCCTGCAGCATTAACGTAGCCTTGAGAAATGCACTGTGCTTAGAGATGCGTTCAAATTGAGCTTGCATGAGTAGGGGTTTCAGGTGGTCTATTGGAAGTTCAGAACTGGAGGTGGAACCTACGCACAAAGCCAACTCTAGTAGCTGTCTTCATGTCAACCACTGACTTGAAGGCCTCCTGCCACTATTTCCATTTCTTTGGTTCTCTCAGCCACTGCCCAGTCTCACAGACAACTGTGTGGCTGAATATGTTTGTGCTGTGCTTTTACAAAAAGGACACCTTTCAAGTGTGAAATGGACCTGCATGTCATTGCCGTGACCCATGATCACTGAGTGGCTCTATTCAAAAAACAAAGATGTTAGTGTGTATAAGGGCTGGAATGAAGAGAAACACAGAAGAAATACTGCCTTTCTGGAAATACGTGACAAGTACAGCCTTTTCTGGACTAATGTATATAGTGTTTGTCACCCTGTTTCACAAGGAACATTTGTAGATTTAAGGGGAGTTCAGAGAAAGCAACAAAGCCTGGGAAGTCTTTCATACAAAAAAACAATTGAAAATATTGTTTGTGTTTTTATCAGGGAAGAGTGAAATAGCAAGCTCTGTGGTACTGTGTCATCTGTGCATATGCATATATGATACACTATATACCATAAGCAACAGCGTAATGTAGGGCTATCAGAAGCTTTTGTTCTCTCTGTGATGAACACAAGTAAAGAAAGATATTTCAGGCAATGATATCCAAATCATTGGTAATCTTTCCAGACATGGTACAGTTGATTAGAGTTGGGAAAGCTGTTGACACTTAGTTAATCAGATATTGTGTATTTATATATACTCCGCATAAAGCCCTAGTTATAATTAGTATTGAAAGAGATAATACATCATGCTTTAGCTGTTAAATCAAATTCTAAGTGGCAGAGGACAGGGGTGGGTCCTAGCTGTATAGAGACAGTTTATGCTGCATCTGCCTGTAGCAGCATTTCGTGCTGGCCACAGCTAGAGAAGTACAGTAAATGAATGTTAGGTCTGACCTGTCTTGGCAGCTCTTATGTCCCTCTGCAGTTATTCTATAACTTCACCCTGCTAACTCCATGGGGCTGCTGCAGAGATTGGAAGCTATCACTGAACTGCCACTGGTAATCCAGTATTAATGCACCTATTATGCAGCACTCAAGGAATGTTTAACTAATCTGATCCCTCTGACCTGCTGAACCTTCCCAGTCCCATTTCCTTCTGCAGTCATCTATACCACTGAATCAGTACTGCTGCCTCTAGAGCGACGCTCCTCAGATCTGTAAATCCCAGCTGATACTCTGCAAGCTTATATCTGTCTGCAAAGTTCAGCCTACTTGATCCCAGTGTAAAGAGATGACACTGGTGGTGCTGCAGAGCACAGCTGGGAGCTACAGCAAACAGCTGCCATTTAAATTTCATTGTCTGTCTGCTCTGTCCAAGGGTCTGCTATTTGAAACTTCCTAAGCTAAAAATTTAACTATCATTTATGGCAGAGAGGCTTCCTTCCAGATTTTGGAGCATTTTCTGAGGATGGTCTATAGCAGGTCACTGCGGAAGACCTTGTAACAAGGAGACAGTGATTGAATGCATGACCTAGGCAAAGTTACCATGGGCTTTGGCTGTAGAGACCTGTGTTAGTGTGAGTGAACCCTACACAATACAAGCACATACCATGATGTCAATATGTATTGCCTTCAACTCCATCTGCATGTACTGCTTGCAAGAGCTCTTTCCTAAAGAGGTCTGTAAGAGTATAATGCTCTCAGCAAACCTCACTGTATGCATCATCCAGAAAGTTCAGTACTGCACATGTCCAAGACTTTGTCCACTTGTGAGAATGCTATATAGACATAAACAACGGTGAAGCTGTTGTTTACAACCTCCCCATGGACAGGAAATCCATGCAGCACGCTGTGATCAGTGATGAGTGGCTCACCTGATACTGCAACAGCTGTGGTTCTCAGCATTAAAAGGTGTCATCTTTCCTATAATTTCCATCCTTCACAAAATAAACCAGTTAACCACTCTTTCTAACTGAGGCCTCCTTGGCCCAAACCAGTGATTAATCTGCCTTCCTTGGGAGGCATTTTCCAGAGCCATCCCACACGGTGTCATCAGTAAATATGCTTAATGCCACCTAGAATTTCATTAAGAGCAGTCAGGTCTTGCTTTACCATGAGCGCTGTCCACATGTAGACTGGGCAAGCAGTATCTCATTTAAAAATGGCAAATTTGACACATACATGGGACCAGAGTTGTTATTTCACTCTGCAACAAAAGAGGTGTAAGTTTCCTACTGTCTGGAAAATTCTGCTCCTCACAGGACTGTTATGCAGTCCACATACCCATCTAGGCACAATGCAAAGATTAAAATTTTCAGAGCAGCTGAGGTCTAGGCACATACTTTGTCACCCTGAAGCATGTTGCAGGTAACCTAAATTGCATTTATATTCTTACTTTTTTGCTTGAGTAATGCTACAGACAGGAAAATGCTGGTATGCTTGCTTAGAGTTGTTCACTCTGGGTCACTCATGGGAGGACTCGTACATTTGCATTGCTTTCCTCAGCTGCCAGGTGTAGCAGCAGAGATAAGCTCCAGTGAAACAGGAATGTCAGTGAGGTTGTTCTGTCTCCTGCCAGCCACTCACAAGCCAAGACTAAAATTCCAGTTATACAACTGCAATCCTCTTGCATAGCTCAGGCTGTACTCTCTAGCTCCTACATGACAATGGACAGTCTTCCCTTCCAAACCTTTATATAGCCAGTGCTCTCTAGATGCAGCAAGTATTGTCCTTCAATCAATACGCTGATTGAGCTAAAAACAAAGAACTTATTCAGCTATAAACCATGAAAAAGGATCTGTAGGGACTTGCTGCCTCTAAGGAAGTGAAGATGGTGCCTCCCTGTGTTCCTTGCTTGCAGGGTACAGGGCCCCAGGGGGAACTGTGGGCTTGCACACATGCAAGACAATTGACATCTGGCTGACTTTTCATTTCAGCCGTGAAACTACCCCATTGTAAAGCTATTTCATCAAGCAGGAGAAAGCATTCTTCATTTCCCAGCAAAAGAAGACCAATTTGTTTCCTTAGGCACAATTTACTCTTTCACATTTCTGGGCTTTGTTGTATCCTTACCTGACAACTTGAGAGTGCTTTTGAAGTGAGAGCTAGCCAAGTTTGGAGATGAGCCTTGAAAATCTGGTAAATTACAGAGAGAATCTAACATTGTGTGATATCCACTCTTCTCCTCATAAGGCTAACAGTATTCCTTCTTCTATAATTTGCTGTGCTGGATGCTGATCTCACTTCAAAGCTGTGTTAATGTAGATTCTTTCCAATGACTCTGATGGATGCTCTCCACATTTAAGTTAGTACAACCTAGATTTAATGTCTCACCTCTCCATCCATATGTATGGTATAAATTCCTTCCAGTCACCTGGAACTGACCTGTTGAGTAGATTGTCATTTAAGGCAATCTCTCTAAGCATAATTCCAACACCAAAGGGGCAAAAGTAGGATCGTAACTAGAAAGTCAACAAAAATAAGTCTTGGCAAGGAAGCTCAAATAAGAGAACACCTTTCTGACATGCAAGTCATCCACCAGTCATGAAGAGAACAAAAAGATGTCTTTCTTATATCAATCCCCCATAGCCACTGAACAAAGCCCGCTGACGCATTTCATGGTTTCCCCAGATTGGAATCTATCTACTTTTCTCAGAGACAATTCACTGAGGATTGCTTAGAAACTGCCCTACTTTACAATTGAGAATGCCCACGATATGAGAACAATTAATACTGGATGCAGGGCAGTTGGTTGAAGTCATTTCCTAAGCCACTACCAATATACAGGTTGAGTACATGGAACTGAATAACAAAGAGGGTTGAGGTCTGTCAGGGGAATCAGAGGATTGTGTGAAGAATCACCCAGCCTCCCTCCCACTCCAGAAACATTAAATATTAAGCATTTAAAAATCATGCAGTTCTCTTTATCCATTAATTAGCCTTTTCCTCTCTTCCTGCCTTCTTTGTCCTGCCTTCTGATGAAGACAGAAAATCTCCTTGACTGTTTCTTGTGTTTGACCATGGAAGATATCCACAGATAACATAATATAGCCTGTATCTACAGCCTGTAGTAAAATTCAAGGCAGATGAACATGACTGCACAGAAGTAGCACGGTCGGCACGCCTCACGGTAGTAGCAGCCAAACATGCTATGGCAACCAGCCAACCAATGACACTGGCAAGAAGCCAATTTGATTTATTTTTGGCAGCCTGATACTGCATGCTACTACTGTGCCGGTCTTCGATCACAGAAACGATAAGAGATGACCTTTGAAAGCCAAGGGGACAACGTCTGGGAGAAGGGAACTGATGAAGCTGAAAAAGGGTCTGTCCCCAGGCTGGCGGAGTACTGGAGTGGCAGATGTTTGGTAGCTCTCCCTCTTTCAAGAACAATCAGCTAGTTCAGTGATGCCAGCAACCACCAGTGAATGATATGTTTACTGGGTGAAGACTGGGAGAAAGGTCGAGACACAGTACATGTCTTTAAGACTATGAAAGGTGTAAGTACCAAGAGAGAGAAACAGAGAGGTTTAAAGAGATGAGAGGGAATAATAGAATGAAGATAAGCAAAAGAGAATTTAGGCATCCTAACAGGAAGTATTTTTTGTCTGTGGGATCTTTGATACTGTGATGATGCTCTTCTGTGGAAGATGCTTTGAAGAGAGGGCTGCTTCTTACTATTCTGGACATTGTGCTATAGAGCATATTGCAGAACACAACCTAGCATCCTCAAAGAGACAGACAAGAATGCCTATTTAATCTGTTTTTTTCATTTCCTTCTTGCATTGTTCTAGGGGCATTTACCCAGCTGTTTGACTTTGTGACTAGAAGGCTGATACCATGCTTTAATAGGAATTTAGGGAAAAAAAAATCTATATTCATTAACATTTTAAAGAGAATATCAGTTTAACTGTGGCCACACACCTTCCATGTTTGCTTTCTGCAAACATTTGTAAGCTTGAGTATTACTGCATGCATATTAAGTGAGTCTGAATAGATGCACGTATTGGCCTTGAACAATCAAATAATCACTGAAAGCTCATTTTTAAATACATATTTGATTGTAGATTTTGTAACTTACTCTGTTGGCTAGTTATTTACATAAGCAGCAGTATTATGTGCAAATGCGTATTAAACTGTAATGTTCCCATTTCAAATGATGTTAAGGGCAACAAGACCATGGGGAAGATATCTGCAAATGACTCAGAATACTGAAGAGAAAAAAAAAAACATTATTTGATTACTGATCATTGAAAACAGGTAAAATTAAGCAAGTGAAATATCTTAATGCTACAAATTACCTATCTCTATCCATTACTGAATATTATACTGAATAAAAATAGGATGTTAATTCAAAGCAGAATAACTATTCCGATTTAGGAATAAGGCACTCCAAATCTTAACCAAGAGTTAATTTGCATGCATTATTCTGTGTACATAGGACTCCAAAGCACTGATTTACTCTGTTCTGTTTTTACCAGTGATGTTTGTACCTTTGCTCATGTATAAATACAATGCAAGTACAGCATGCAACATACCAAGTTAGATTTCTCAAATCATATACCACTTATTTTGCCACTCATCATATAAAGTGAAAGACAAAGAGCCAACATAGTGAATGCAAATTCAAGGTTTATCTCTAGAAATGCTTAAATGAAAGGAGGTAAAATAAGCATCCCGTTGCTGTTATGTACTTTCAGCTTAGAGTCACACTCCTCAAAGCAGTTCCCCTTGTCCACACATTAAATCAGAATTATTTTGCACAAGCTCTTCTCTGAGTGCTTATCTGTCCTTTTGGATAAGTACTTCCTTATCTTTCCACTTCGCTGAGTGGGTGCAGTCACCTAAAGCCCTGAGTTAGCTATGAAGCTTGGAAGCCTAACTGTAGAATTGGAATTGTCATTTTGGAAGAGAAGTCATTCAAACAAATGAAATGAGGAAAAAACATCAGTGAGTGCAAGTCTGGATGAATATGTTCTCCTAACATTTATATAAGGCTGTTTATGAAAATCAAGGTGGTACACTAAATTTTTTCCTCAACAAGCTATTGATCACCAAGTGCATTCTACAATTGAGTGTCTCATGAATGTGGAGGCCAGTTATGCTTTGCACTGCCTCTTGATCAAGTTTCATGTGGTGCCTGCCTCTGATATACTGATTCTTTTATTTATGTTGTTTTTCTTTGATAATTTACAGAAGGTAAAGACCAAGAGCAAAAACGTCCTCAGGTCTTTGATGTGTTTTCTACATATCTCAGTATCATAATTCAGTAACAGCTCCTCTTTATGGTTTGCAAACAATATGCTACTGTCAAAAATGCTCCCTTTTGCCTCTCCAAACTTTTGACTTCTTCCCAGGGGAACTAGTTAAACAGACCCGCAGCTCGGTTAGGAGAAAGAATTGGAAAACACCTCCTAGACTGACTGTTTGCATTCAGCTCTCTCCTGTCCTCATTCATTGAGCTGTCAGGGCCTTTAATCTTCCCTTTCCCACCTGATCCTATTATCACGTGGATATAACCTAGCTGACATATGTCTGAAAGCTTCATGCAATTGATATGCATGGCTGTTGCAGGCTACTCCAAGCAGAGAGACTAGAAGTACTACTTGTGTGAATTAAAACTACTAATGATGCTGATAATAGGATGAGGTTGTACCAACGATCTCAGTCATTCTTAGGCAGATGGAAAAAAGACTCTGTTTGCTCCTTCTTCACCATCCCACTAGGAAGGCTAAATGGATGCAGTATGAAAGTGCTTTTCCCTTGTGAGATTCTCAGCTCAGGGTGGCAGCCTCCAGTGAGCTGCTGTCAGCCTGGGCTGTTTCACTGCCCCACTCGAGCTGCCTGTGTTAGTGTGACTTGGGAAGTTCATCTCTCTCTGTGCAGAGCTTGGGAGTTCTCCCAGGCTCCTCCAGGCCCCACAGCTGACTGACCCTCTCCCACCACCATGCAGAAAAGGCCCACCTGGAGGAACAAGAGCCTCAAGAGAAGATGCAGTTTTTCCAAAAGACGTTGGGAAGCAGAGGAGAGGGTGTTAAGGAAGAGCACACATATCCACCACCCACAAAACCTATCAAAGGCATTCCCCCTTTAACTCTCACTGATTCCAGTGATGGAATCAGAGATCTCAGAGGCATCTGTAGGAGAACAAGGCAAGCACCCATTTCTGGCAAGGCCCACTCCCTACCGAGGCGCTCACTCACCTGTCTTCTCTTCGGTTTGGCTGCTCTCCACTGTCTCCATTTGGGGTTGCGCTGTTGCCTTGGCAGTAGCATCCTCTGCGGCAGGGGTGGTGGTGGCAGTGGTGTCAGCAACAGGCACGTCGGCTTGTTTAGGCTCCTCTTTGTCTTGGGCTTCGTCAGCCTTCAAGGATGGCGAGTTATCAGTGGAAGCTTTAGTGGCACTTTCCGTCTCGGCGGCGGCAGCGGGTTTTTCCTCCGAGGAGGCAGCAGGAGTGGCAGCCTGCGGGGCTGGCTGCTCTGAGCCCGTGTCAGCGGCTCCATTCCCTTTTTTCTCCTCTGCTGGCACGCTGCTGTCTTTGCTGCCCTCGTCCAGCTGGGCACTGTCGGCGGCGCTGGCCTCTGTGGCAGCGGAAGCCTCACTCTCTTTGTTCTCGGCCGCTCCGCCAGCAGGGCCTTCGTCCTTCTTGTCGGCGGCCTCAGACTCGGACGCGGGGGCATCTGCCTTCTTCTCTCCCTTGAGCTTTTTCCTTGTTATGTGTCCACGGAAGCTGGCCTGGATTTTGGTGGCTGCCTTATGAGCTTTATCTTCTGGTTTGATGCCATCTTGCTCAATCTTTTGGTCCCCATCCTCATTTTTTTCAACCTTAGAAGAAGAACAAGGAAGGAGGGCAGAGGAGAAAACAGTTAGGGTAGTATGGTTAGATTGCAGGTGGACTTGCTGATCTTTAAGGTCTTTTCCAACCTGAGCAATTCTATGATTCTATGATTAGGTAAGTTAAGACTACTCCAGGTGCAGCCTTTCTTCTTTAATTGGGAAAGTCCCACCTCCCCTTCCTGCTAACAGGTGACAAGTTTGGAAGCACCCATTCCATTTGGCATGGTTTTGAGGCCAGTGGCTCTGATTTCATCCTATGGCTGGGCAGACACGGAGGATTGGTAAAAGGAATTTAAAGCACCTCATCATCTCTGCTAGTGATGCTCAGAGCAGCTTGCCTGTGTGGAAGGCTTGCACTAGCTGCGCTGTCACTACTGCCATGATTTATTCTCCCATCCATTTTGAAATTTTCCAGTTTTTTCCCCCAGTCATTTTCAAAATAGTCTCCCAGAGGGTGTTCCACAGTCTTTCTAGATCCCTTTTTGCCTTCAAATCTTTGTTCCTCTTTAATGAAACTTTGTGACTCTAACTACATCAAGTGTTTTGTGCTTTACAGCTTTTTGGCTCAGATTTGCCTGCAGAGACCATTACTGCCACTCATCCTGCCACAGATGCATGCTGTCACACACACACACACACATACACTCCTCACAAACGGCCTGCTTGCAAGCACTTCGAGCCCTTTTTCTCTGCTCCCCACTCTTGGTTTCATTGTAGAAATAATAGGCAGATAGATATCAGTCTTTCCAATTTCAGCAGATTATGATTATTTCTCTGACTGTTGGGTAGAATATGGCTTTACAACAAAGAACAAGCATTCCTCCTGTTTTTTAGACTTAAGCCATGCATTAAAGACTTAAATGGAACCAAAACAGAGCCCATACTTCATGCTGGTCTGCTGCAGACAGATAATGCTCAGTTTGTAAAATCCCACTGAATTTACAGGTCATAAAATGCTTCACCCCAATAACTTCAGCAGCTCTTGGGCAAGTAACAGCTCAGCTACATAGTGATGAAAGGACACTGTTCTATTAATATTCCCATTGGGAAGCATTCAAAAGAGCTACTCAGAAGCAGAGGCACTGGCCTCTTTGCTGTCTGCACCTGGTTTCCAACACTGACTCAGGCCACAAAAGAAAGAAAATGAGCTGGCTGAGAAAGATAGCAAGTGTTTATTTCTGTAAGGGAAGAAGAAACCACTCTTCAGGCCACTGTAACTGAGAGATGCCATCTGGGGAAAGGACCAGAACCAGAAGTCCATAAATATGCCCCAAAGGACTGCAGCTGGAATAAGGGAGGAAACACTGCTGTATCAACACGTGGTGCTGGAAACACTGTGCATGTGAAGAGGGTGATAGTAGACTGGCCACAGGCAGCAGTCAGTGAGAAACAGACTGTAAGGGATCATTCCCATACAGAATGAAAATACTGATGTGAGACAGATGGGCATGCACATGTGAACAAAGCAGTGCCAGCAAACCCAACACCTGGCCACCAGTAAGCAAGAAGTGCTACCCACCACATCCTTCTGGGGCCACCAATGAGGGCAAGGTCCCCTGGCCTGGTGTCCAAACAGGATTGTTCCCAGGTAAACAGGGGTGAACAGCTGTGTAGGGTTGAGGATGGGTCTGAATGCACCAGCACAGCTAATGTTGCACTGTGATCCTGACGAGTTGTGCAGAGTTCTGCACAGGTTCACCTACCCTGTTCTTCAGGCAAGCTTTGCAGTTTGCACTAAATCCTGTGCTGCTGTAGCAACATTACTACTAATGTGTAGACAAGTTGGTTTAAGGAGAGCTTGAATATATCTGTGTTATACTGAAGCCAGAGCAGCAGAGACATAGACACAGGTACACGGACATAGATATTCCTTTCTAGCACCAAGGAACACATGCCCTAGCTTTGACCCGCGCAAAGGTCTGTGATCAGTTTCAAACAGCAGCATGATTGGGAAACTGGAAAAATAACTACAAAATCCTAAAGATCCAGTACTGTATGTTTGATTCCTGTCAAACCACTAGTGAACATGACAAAATTTCAGTCCTTGGACAAAAGATGAAAACTATTGCTTGAATTGAAGAGAGAGATCTCTTGCCACTAGGACAGCTGTGATGAAATGTAGCCTTTCTGCATACCTTGATGACAGCTTCCTCCAGAGAAGATACCCTGTCACCAGGGCTATCCAGTTCTGTGAGAGCTTCCCTCCATCCTGCTACAGGGTGGGTTCTCCTGACAGGAGAGCTGTGACCAAGGTGCATGCAGGGCTCACTGGCCAGCCACCCTTTACCTGGTCAGGAGTGGGAGAATGTTTTTCCTCTTCTGGGATGTCAGACTGGAACCTCACACCCGCAACTGCCATATTACAGAGCTAAAAGCCTCATTGCTATTCCAGTGACATCATTGTCCCCTTATCCCAGTTGGGATGACATCAGTTTGAGTCCCTGCCAGATTGCAAGGTTCACAATTGCAGAATGTATTTCCAGCAGGGCACTTACAGCATCAGTTCAGATATAAAATATAAGGAACATGAGGCTGGGTCAGAGATGGGTTTTAAGGTCATGAATTAAAACAATGTTCTAATAGTTGGACTGTACTGACTCAGATGGCTCTTAGTTGCCCTCAGGAATCCCACTTCTATTCAGTTTTTCCCCACTGCAGCATCCTAGGCATTTGAAATGACTTATTTTGAGGCTACTGGCCTGAAGCTACTTCTGGGGTAGGGCACGATATCCATCTAGTATGTATGCCATGTTGTGTAACAATGGGTTGGGTGACAAGCAGATTGTCTGGAGGTAAACTTCTGTTCTCTCTGTTCTCTCACAAAAAAAAGACGAGGGCTCTTCATCTGTAGATTATGCACACAACAGATAAGGTTTAATTAAGGAAGCTGCTCAGAAATAACCTGTACACAATGAAGCTCCTGGAAAGCAATTCGTCTTCCTTCGAAAGCGAAAAGGGTGAGTCAGCCTTGCCAGGATGTGTTCAAAAGCATTGCAGTGGAAAACAAGAAATCTATCTGTCTTATCTATCCACCATGCATGTATGACATCTTGGTTGTAATATTGTGGCTTCAGGTATATTAGTGTTCGTACAGAATCAAGATCCCCAGCCAAAAAAAAAAAAAAAACAACAAAAAAACAACAACAACAACAACAAAAAACAGGTCTGGTGGTCTGGTAAAGAGAGTTTTCATATATTATTATTCAGTCACGCAGCCCCTTCATCTATAAATTTATGTATAAACTCATACTAATACTTAATATTGAAATATTCATGATACTGTAAGTGTGCATGGAACTTGAAAATACTAAGGCTGGTTCATATATGGGTGTCATAAGGTACATACAGAGCCAAACATGCCCTTCTTCACTTAGACCATCCCCACATACCCTCTGAAGCCAATGTACAAAGCTTTGCCTTCATGAAACATACTGGTAGGATTTATGTCTCTATCTGCACAGCCCACATTATCTTTCCAATCCTGGAAGGATGATCCTCTCACCATCTCAATCTGCTTGTCTGCCACACCTCCAGCTTTCTAGGACATTTCTTCCCAGGCAGACAGTTCTTGTAAGTGAGACTTTCCTTGCTGTCACATAGCTCAGAGTAGTAGATGAGAAATGAATGTTTAGGGCGTAGACAGGGTTGAGGTTAGTTCGTAGGTAATAAGAATGTGGAAATTTCATTGACCCAAGACCCCAAGATTTCTAATCTCTGGCTACCTTTCTACCTTCCACATAACAAATAATGAAGAAAGCTCTGTTTTAACCTCCAGGACCATCTAAATGGAAAGGGGAAATATATTACTCTCATCTTAAAAAACAAACAAACAAATAGAAAACAACATTGGACTCAGTGAAAAGATATATGGACCCTAAGTAATTCCATTTTCATGACACCTGCACTAAGGTATGTGTGGAAATCCTTCCTTCAGTTGACTGGGTGAAATAGTGCTGAATCAGCTAATCATCGGTGGTATTTGTGGGGTGAATTATAGAATGGCTTGGGTTGGAAGGGACCTCAGAACCCATCCAGTTCCAAGCCCCTGCTGTGGGCAGGACTTCCACCCACCAGCTCAGGATGCCCAGGCCCCCATCCAACTTGGCCTTGAACACCTGCAGGGATCAGACATCCACAGCCTCTCTGGGCAGCCTTTTTCAGCACTTCACTATCCTCTGAGTGGAAAAAATGCTCCCTGATATCTAAAGTAATCTTCTCTCTTTTAGTTTAAAACCATTCATCTTTGCCTTATCACTATCTGCCTGTGTAAAAAGTCGATCTCGCTTTTGTTGATAAGTTCTCTTTAAATACTGGAAGGCTGCAATGAGGTCTCCCCAGTCTTCTCTCCTCCAGGCTGAACCTGTCCAGCTCCCTCAGCCTATCTTCCTCTGAGGAAGATACACATCAGCCGATGATGCACTAATCTTGACTACTGTACAACATATATTTGACTGACATCATTCAAAGCTAGTTGGGCACAGACTCACAATGAGATTTAGGCACCTGACTCTCACTGATTTCACGGGATTGAGTCACCTCAAAGCTTTTGTGGGACTGGCTTTGCATGACCTGATTTGTCTCAGATACAGCATTTAAGGAGCAGAGTGCATTAAAAAAAAAAAAAAAAAAAAAAAAAAGACCAAATGTCTCCCCAGAAGGAGTGAAACATGGACACTTGAGAGAAAGAGAGAGAGAGAAGACTTTCACGTCTTGTGAAGTGAGGAAGCAATTTAGCACCGAGAACAGCTTTTTTTTTAAACCCAGTTAAATGGTGTGAAGACACCTGGATAGGGGATGGCACCTCTTAGCACAACCTGTCTGCAAGTTGAGGAAACAAAAAGAGTTTCTTTTATTCCCAGGCGGGCAATGGTGATGGTGGCAAAACACCCTTGCAAGAGAAAAGGTTAGTTTGCGTCTCCAGAGGCTATGCAAGATGGTTCTCCAGTGTATAACCAGCAGGGCATCAGCTCTCCAGCTTTAATGCTTTAGCAATTACTGGGTTTCGATTATCTTCCCTATGAGATCCTCTCACACATGTGAAATTTCCCCTCTATTTTGTGATACCTGAAATGGAACAGGCTTATGATGGTCAGGCAGTAGACAGATGTTATACACTTGTGTATGGACTGCGAAGAGAGGTAGAAAATAACCTAAACTAGATCTATATAAGTATTTTCAGTGTGCCTTCTCAATAAATCCACTACACCTTCGTCACTTGTTTTCTGAGTCCTTTGTGTTTCTTACTCTGTTTCTGTTAAACAGGTGATCATCCTTGGTGTCATCTACTAACTTGATGTCCCTGAAGTTCCAGTGTTTAAAGTGAGAAAGGCATCATAAATGCCTACACTGCCTTCGCAGGCTGGATCGAAGAAGGAAAAGCTTTGTACGTGAAGCTGGTGCAAAGTGTCTAATGTCCAGCATTCAGACTTTTTGGAGCAGAATGGCTTTGGGATGTCTGTGGGAAATAGCACTTGGGTCTGTGGGAAATAGCCCTTGGGTCTCCTCTGGTTTGGTGCTGTGGCCACAGAGCACAGGATGCATTCACTCATCTTTCAGCTCCAAGTACACAAATACAAGAGGACTGGGTTACAGACCACCAAAATGATGCTTTTACATTGTAATGTCAAGGATGTATGTTCACCCTGAGGGCTTAAGTGTGTGAGGGCACATGAGAACACAAGGTCTGCGTGGAATGTGTTGAAGGTTTTGAGTGCTTGCCATAATCAGCATCTATGGTCTTGCTCTAGGTTGGATCCTGGCACATGCTGTGCTACCAGCTGTGCCTAGACTTCTTTTTGGAAGGAAATACCTGTGTTGCTCCAGAAGGAGCCAGCCAGCAGGTGTTCAGGTCAAGGGACCGAAACCTTTTAAAGTAACACCTTCACATGAAGCAGTAGCTTGTGTCCTGCAGTTCTCACTCATTCCCTCTGTGGGAACACAGGTCTGCACCCAGTTCTGTTGAAGGGAAGTGTCCCTGCTTCTCTCCAACCCAAGCAAAATGTAGGCATGGATACCACAAGTCCTTCCACTGCTGGTCTCTGGGGTTCACCTGACCCTTACTAGGTTGCACCAAGGAATTATGAGGCATTTTGTGCTGGCACCCTCAGAGCATGAGCAACTAGGCTGAGGCCCTACCACTAGCTTTGCACACAATGGTGCTCCCTGCTGGTTTGCCCAGGGTTTTTGCAGCCAGCAGAATGACAGTGAAAGGCTCAAGCCCTAAGACCATCCGATCCCTAAACCTTCTTCTTAACCTGCTTGTTAGCCTTAGACTTCTTCTGGTACCTTTGACAGTAACTCTTAAAACTAATCACTCAACCTTGTGAAGAGAGAGAGCAGAGCATCAAGTAGCTCCCTCCCTGCTTGATGATAAGCATGGGGTTGTATTTATTATTTTTACTATTATTATTTTAATTTGCATCATTTAAAATGGGGGCAATTACCTTTTGAGAAAGCATTCACAGGTTTGTTAAAGTCAAACAAACATCTCAAGCAATTAGGGAAAGCAAAGAGCATATTAATTTCCAGTGACTTGGGAATCTGCTCAGAGGGTGGGCTCTGCCAACGCAGCAGTGAGCTCCTCTCCCAGCACAGCCACAGGCCTTGCTGCTGTCTGGTTGAGCAGGGAAGCTGTGGAGGTGAAGCCCACAGTGAAAAGAAGGGACTCTGCAAAGGGCTGGTCTGGTAAGAGAGAAGGCTCGGGCAGTGATATGTCAGAGCCTGAGGGAGAGAAAGAAAGGAGTGGAGGAGTGGGAAGAACAAAAGAATTAAATTGGGGGGAGGAAAGGAAGGAGAAGTAGTAAAACCTTGTCAGAACCAAGCCACTTCATTCAGTGCAGACCACTCCATCATCCATGGTCACCTCATCAACCATGCACACATCAACCAGGGCTTCAGTGAGGAAAACTCTTTGGTTATGCACTAGCCTCCCCTGGCTGTTCCCCATTGGCTAGTTTAATGGCTCTTGGTGGCCCTGCCTCTCCTAACCAGCCAGGATTAGCTCTGCTGGTTCAGCTTATTGCTCTACAACGTTGCCTGACCCTGCTAACACCAGCCCTAGCTCCACTGAGACTGCAGTCAGCTTTGTAGTTGGATGGCAGTGTTGAGTGCTGGCTCTGATTTTCACGGCACCTCCATTTGTTGATTGGTGTTGTGGCTCTTCATGGTCATTTAGGATTTCCTTCATCCATACAGATGCATTTTTTTGTTTGTTTCTGGCTTGTCTTGGCCTTTCTTTCCACCCACCCTTACTTCAGTGGTACCAATGGTGCTCATGGCTGCTCCACAGACTTTCTGCAAGGCAGCAAATAGAGTTCTCACTACAGTATGCATATGGACTCACTACAAGTAATGGATAAAACATGGCCACCTCTTATGGATCTGAATTTTTCCAACCAACAGCATGTCTTTGATACGAGAGACCTTAAAGGAAACCTGTGAAATTATTTTTGGCCTACTTTTCATTTCTTTTATGTGTTTAAAGTACAAGCAGAGAAAGGAGGAAGATCTGTATCTCCTCCCTATTTACCCTCATCTTAGTTGAACTGAGGACGGAAAGAATAAAACTTACTTTTGAAATGTCATATAGAGGAGAAAAGGTCCTTGGGCCCACTATAAGCTCTTAGATATTGCTGACACACAAAAATGTGAGAAGACCTGGACCTTATCTCTCTACTCCTCCTAGCCCAAAGTCTGTACAGCTCATTAACAAACAGTTGCACTGAGATCTTATTAGAATTTCAAAGCCAAATGCAATGTCGGGTGGCTAAAGTGGGGTGTAATTCTATTGATTTCAATGTAATTTTCACCTGAGATAATATTTACAAGTCCTTTGTGGTCCACTGTTCCAAACTGCTTGGGAAAGATGACACTGCTATGTTCCAAAAGGACTCTGATCCTAATTGAGTTAGCATTTGTAGTGCCGTGAGAGTCTCAAATGCGTGGCGTTGTAGCAAGACAAAGCATTGTGCAATATTTAAGCTTTGCTCTTATCTATTCCCTTCTGTCAGCATAGGATAAGAACATCCTGAAAGGAGGGATGAGAGTCTGTCAGAACCTGAAAAGGCCTCCAGAGGGGACCTGTATGACGCAGCTTCTTTCACTCAAGTACTTGGGCTTGACTGACTGAGACCATGCACAATTTGTGTTACTTTAATGTTTTGCAGGGTGCATAAAGTCGAAGAATCAAATCCATGATTGCAGTTGTCACTCCTGGTGGCAGAGTGCCCACGGCTTAATGCTGTCCTTACCCCTCTCCTGTCCTTCAGGCAGGGTTGTCACCAGAGCACAGACAGGGCTTTGATGGGAACTTTCCTTTGGGGCCACAGGCAGAAAACGTGACACTGAGCAGCCTCAGGGCTTAATCACTTATTCTAGAGACTGGCACTGAGCTATGGGAAATGCACATGTGGCTTCAAGCCATTTTGTTTCCTACTTTGCTCCTCTACTGTACACAACTCTATTGAAAAAAAAGGAGGGTGAGGCAAGCCTGCAGTGCATGCTGAGATAGACCCTTTGTGGACACTGTTGAGTTAATTTTGTAAAGATCTCCAGCCAAAAGGAATGTGTTGAATAGATGTTGGGAAAAAAGCCTAAGTGTTTGGATCTGCCTCTCATAAGGGCTACTATGCCACAGACACAGGTAAAAAGTCTCTCAGACCTTCCCCTAAGCTTCCTGCTGTAGATGAGCTCTTCTGTCTTGCTCTTCTGGGCATACCATCGTTAAGTAGATTTTATAAGAGAGCTTCAAATGGCTTTAAATATCTTGGTCCTAAAGTCTTCTGGTTTTTTTTTTTGTTTGTTTGTTTGTTTGTTTGTTTGTTTTTTCCATTCTTCACTCAGCAAGCATGGCAGTAGTCTCAACACAAGTGTGCGTTGCAATGTGTTTTCTCCAGGCGTGCAGTCACTATGTATCTCGTGATGCAGCCCAATGCACAGGCATACTGTCATCCAGACACCTCTGGAGCCCTCCCTGTGCAGGGTTTTACTTGACAGCCTGCCTGGCAGATCACTAAGGGACAAGAAGGCCCTTGGAGAGATTGAGGTGACAGCTGGACAGGCAGAGTGCATAAAGCTCCTTCTACTTCTTTGTGTTATGCTGTGGATGTGATATGAGAAGTGAGTTTTCATCATGAGCAGAACCTGTGAGGTTTCTTCTCTCATGGGCCAGTGTAAAGACAGACTGAAAGCACTGGCAGCACACGCAGACTGTCTAATATCAGGAAAGTGTGCAATATTCAATCTTCCAGGAAGAGCCAGCACATATAGAGTACCTGGCTTTGTCACAGAATGAAGAATAAATTGTTAGAAAGCCCTGAAAGCCAGCTAGATGCTCTCCAGGGTCCTCTCAGCGCTCTCTGTGCACTGCAGCAGGACTGATTTTGTTCCTATTTAACCAACTCTGTAATAGCAGCACCTCTTACCAGTATTCATTCATACCGCTCTTTCTTACCAGGCCGTTCTTCCTACCAGTCTTAACCCCGACTCAGAGATCCTACTTTACTTACTTACTGAATTCACACTAGTTCTGCTGAGAAATGACTAAAACATCACCCCAGCTTTAATGAATAATGAAGCACTATACTCACGAAAATAATAATTAGCGATGTAGCTAAAAATACATCAGAGTGTGGATCAGACTCCCAAAGGCAGTAAGAAAAGCTGCAGCCACTAACAGAGATGGTGATGAAAATAGCTCAGCACTTCAGAAAAAAAAGAAAAAAGAAAAAAATAGAGAATTTAGGGGAACTTAGGAATGGCTGCGTATCCCATAGATAGATAGCAATCCATGCAGACTGTTCAAAGCAGTCCTAAGTCTGACTGCTCCATTTCCTGTCAGCCTCTCCCGAATGCCATTCAGCACATTTAGGAGTTTTCTGAGGATGTCAAGAGGTTGGACAGCTGAAACTGGCTAGGACAAATAAGATGGAATGGAAGGAAGCCAGCCATTTTTCAGAGGTTCTCAGAGTTTTCATCCGGGCTCCTATTGTACTAACAGTGAGCTTCCAGATGAAGGGAGAGGTGCCTGCTGTGAGAAGAGCCAAAAGCAGGAGGATTTATGATGATGACAATGGTTATTATTTCTACATCCTTGAGATATATCTCTCTTGTGGTGCTGGGAAAGGAAGCAAAGAAGCAAGCAACAGAAGTCAAGACAATGGGAGTGTGCTCAATACAACAAAGTGCACAGGCAGCACATTGGTTTAAGGAGGAAAGACAGTTGAGATACTGTAGGGACCAGCTTGCTTTCTCCAAGCACCATTTAAAATACAGAGCCTTTTTTTTTTTTGCAAAAAGACTTAATTTCTGCTTATTTGGGAAATCACAGGACAAAGCTGGTTCTTGTCAGTCCAATTTGTTGATTCATCAGCAGTAACAACATTTAGTCCTTCACAAGGCATGCTACTGGAGTTAGGCAAATTATAGGTCTGCTCAAATGAAGCAAAGATTATGGCATGCAAAGATTATGGTCTATGTTATGTGGAGGTTACATCATCAATTATATTCCACTTTTCAGATGAACTGTTGGCTTAGCCACAAAAATAGTCACAAATCCCACATATTCTGTTACAGTGAATGATTACAGTATCTGATATCTTAGCCTTGGAATCTGCTTTTTTTGTTGTTGTTACTTGTGGGTTTCTGTCTGGTTTTTGTTCACTTGAACATTGTATTTTCCTCCTCTTCAGTCAGGAAGAGGAAAGTATCATAAGAGTATCACAAACTGCATGTCATAAACACATACACGTATATAAATAGAGGAGTACGTCAATAATATGGGAGCAATCTACTGCCTGAAGTCAGTTTGCATAACCTATTCGCTAAATACTGCTGATATAAAACCAGAAATGAAGCACAGACACAGAACACTTCCAAACAGATTAAGTTCCACAAGGGTTCTTTGAGCCCTTCAAGAAACAACGAGTTCCAAATGCATGAATGCTTCCTGTATTCTTCCAAACTAGTCTCTAACTCAGGGTTTCACGATCTGACTAATCACTGGTAATACCTAACAGCATTCAATGTAGATGTGAAGAACCTATTGGGGCTTTCAGATACTTCACATTTTGGTTTCAGTGTAATGCAAAGGGCAACAATTTCCACCTGTTTTTTTGCTTTGGTTGCAGAAACTTTTACTGCAAAGCCTCAAGAAAATATAACACATCCTCCTCTCTCCTCATCAAGATGCTCACTTTCCAGATTGCACTTACAGGCATTAATAAATTGCTGACATTCTAGTATGCATTTATATGCTTTAGATCTAGTGGGTCGGTATAAACTTGATTCAATGAAGAATTAAAGGGTCAGGTCTTAAGGAACCAGTAGTGGGCTTTTCACAAATGCCTCCTTGCCTTAATCCTGATAAAACCAGTGAGAATTCAGCACCAAGGCTCTGTGAAACACCCCCTAGGCTCCTGCCTATATAAATCTAATTTGTCAGGACAGTTCTGTAAATTACCCAATGCCACCTTGCTACTGTTGGAAAGTAACACCGTAAATATCTGCTGAAATGTTGCAAAGTAAAACAAAGGAGCTTAAAGAAGACTTAACGCTTGAGAGGGAATTCTGGATATTTGAAGCTCAGGAAACTCAGGGGTATAAAGGGATTACAGTAAAGTCTTGGTCCCATTTTTTGCAGTCAGAAGGTGGAAAGTGAAAATGCAAGAGGCAGAGGCCAAAGAAGGACAGATTAGGACAGCTGACAAACTCCTACAGCACTGCTCTACCTTTGCAGAAGTCTTCTGTTAGCCTGGCCCAGGATTTTCACAGGGCAACTCCTAGTTGCACGTCCCTCACCTTTGATTAGCTGCCTTTAGATGCTTTGAGTCTGATTCAGAGCAGTGCTGAGCACTCAGAGCTGCAGCTGAGATCAAAGGGAAATGTTTTCAGGTATGTGCAAAAGAAAATAAAAGCCAGTAGTAAAAGTCACGTCCTTTCTCAGAACTGGCACCTGAAATTAGGGAATCCTGTTGACCAAACTCCCCCTTTGTGCCTCAGTTGTCCATCTGCAAAAACAGAATAAAATATTCAGTTATCCCACATAGGTGTCACAAAGATTTACTAAGTAGTGTCAGGGAAGTTGTCAGAATCATAAGGCAGTCCAGGAGAAAATTAGTATTTCTGATTTCAGAGCAGAATCTGAAGAGTGTTTATTGAATATAGCTGTGGGGTCACACACTGACTTATTATGAGTGAACAAAATATTGAATAACTGCTCATTAAGTGAGTGCTGTCCATTCTATGACCTGAATGTGGCAGGAATCCCTGGATAGAAAAATAAGATGTACTCCTGCTACTAGATGTGTATTAAGATACGTACACAAGAGGAGACCATACAGAGTTTGCACAGGCAACTACACTTCCAAAACTGGTTAACTTTTGAGTACTTAACTTAGCAGCCTTAATAACTGTCCTTTAACACAGTTTCTCTGTGGTTTTTTTCACATGTATATAGCTCACATTGCGTCTGAAATCTAAATTTCACCTTCTAAAATGCAGTGAACTGTATCATGGAAGTTCAAACCTCCTGGCCTATAAAACCACCTGCCACAGGTTCTAGGCTCGATCCGTTTGGAAAAGAGAAGGCACCAGGGAGACCTCATTGCAGCCTTCCAGTGTTTGAGGCAAGCTTATAAGCAGGAGCAGGAACAACTTTCTACACAACCTGATAGTGATAGGACAAGGAGGAATGGCTTTAAACTAAAAGAAGAGAGATTCAGATTAGATACTGGAAGAAATTCTTTACTCAGTGGGTGGTGAGTCCCTGGAAAAAGTTGCCTGGAAGAGCTGTGGGTGCCCCATCCCTGAAGGTACTCAGGGACAGGTTGGATGGGGCCATGGGCAGCCTGAGCTGGTGGGTGGCAGCCCTGCCCGCAGTAGGGGGGTTGGAGATCAGTGATCTTCTAGGTCCCTTCCAACTCAAGCTGTTCTATAATTCTGTTATTCAATTATTCTATGTTTAAGAGATGCCAAACCCATAGCAGGTACCATGAATGAGGTGAGGGATTTTCAACAAGTAGCTTAGGAGAAAGTTTTTCCCACAGAGGGTGGTGACACACTGGAACAGGTTGCCCAAGGAGGCTGTGGATGCCCCATCCCTGGAGGCATTCAAGGCCAGGCTGGATGTGGCTCTGGGCAGCCTGGTCTGGTGGTTGGCGACCCTGCACATAGCAGGGGGGTTGAAACTACATGATCTTTGAGGACCTTTTCAACCCAGGCCATTCTGTGATTCTATAAGACCCTGAGACTGTCCTCCTGCATGGGAATGCCTATCAAAAAGTAGCCCTAACACCAGCAAAGTGTGCTGTCAGTAATCTGACATATCTCCATTGTAGGAGTCACACTTCAATTCCTCAGTATCTGTCTGTGACTTAGAAGCCACAGGTTGGCCATCGTTGAATTAGGAAAGGCAGAATTATCAGTGGAAAATGAAACATTTTTCTTAGCAAAAAACAAATTAATGGAAAGTAAGTCTTATCTGGCAATTTAATGAATGCACAATTACTGCATCAGGGAAAAGCCCCCTGAAGATTTCATCATTTAATATGTACAAAAAGCTACTGAACAGAGAATTACTTTGTCCAAAGGAACAGTTATATCCTTGCCTAGTTTCCAGCAACTCAGTGGCTATCCTGCAATATCAGAACTGGAACAGCAAAGATGCTGCAGGGCAAGAGCACGGGATGCTGATAAAAGTGGAACAATGGAATGGCAGAAATCCTGCTCAGCATTTTCCTCCGCTCTGTATAACTGAGTGCTATTTCACTGCCACTGGCAGCAAACTGACCTCCTGTTCACACTGCAGTACTGGAAAATTGTGGTTTTTAGAAACCGTGCCCATCTCCAATTGTGATTCATTTCTCCAGGCATTTCTGTGCTGCTCAGAGTTTTCACAAATAGATTTCCTAACAGCAGAGTCGCTCTGTACTCCAAAGAGGTACTCAGCATACTCTGCTGTTTGCTGCACCTGACAGCAGGAAAAGCTTAAAGGCAAGCACCCAAGAGAGAAGTTGAAACATTACAGGTTGGAGATATCAGCATCGATGCTACCACGCTGCGTGAAGCTGAGATGCAATGAATCATATGTGAAAGGTGGAGCTGGATATGAGGAGGCAGAGCAATGAGAAACATGTTTTCCTTTCTGCGGGACCAGGTCAGAACCACAGAACAAAAAGAGAAAAAGTTTAATCTGCCAGTGGGATCATTCACTGCACTTGGCAAGACAGGAAGGCTAGCCTCAGTATGGGAAGGCCCATTCAGTTGTAGAGCATTTGTGTGCTGCAGCAGTGGATATGCTTTGGTGACCAAAAAAGGAGCCGGGGTTGCTCCAGGATGAAATCCTATCTGATCTGAGAGAAGTGAGGACTACAAAATGCCCACCACCTCATAAATGCTAACACAAGACCTGCATTTTCATTACCTCTGGCAAGCATGCATCTAGTTTTGCCAGATTTGCCATCACTTTGCAGCAAGGCGTTTTTCTTCTCTACGCTGATAGCCTCTCCACTTCCACTCCTAACTGGCCGAGGAGGGGGATCCTGCCTCCAAACTTCACATCAAAACCTTCTCTTATAGTCACCTCCATGAAGTGTCTCTCCAGATCACTCATCCCTGGCCAATGAGTCTGCAAAAATCCTGACAGTCAGAGGACTAACTGGAGGAGCAGTCTCTTAAGATGCCATGATGGGCAATCTCGCCATAAGGTACTCAAAACGGGAGACAGGGTGCCCTCATAAGGCACAGGCTTCATAACTAGTAGTTAGATTTGTCAAGTTTACAGTGTCATGCCATGCTGACACGTCTCAAGAGAACAGAGGTACAAGTGTTCTTCTGTGCATGGAGTGCAGGAGAATTGCTTTTGTTCAAAGACTTCCAAATTACTGCAGTAGGATTTCTCTGTTTACATTTCAGCCTCTGTTAAGACAAAACTGTTCCCTGAGCATGGTAGGTTGCTTTGTGCCCTGGTGGAACAGTGATCTAAACTTCATGAGAGCTGCATCGAGGTTGGGACATAGGACCTACAATGCCGTAAACCTGCCTGCTTTCTCACTTGTCAAACCAAGCTCTTCCTCAGGAGATCCTTCAGCAGAGTCCCACAGACAGATGCATGCCCCATTCCCACAGGCACACACGTAAAATGACCAGCAAACAAAGCAAACAAATGATTTACATTACTCAAGCCACATCTTCCAGGTGCAAGGGAAGGGAAGAGAAGAAGAAAGATATGTTTCCCATTATTTCTAGATTAGTTCATGGAAGGAATGTAAATACTAGTTTAAATGCTATTGATGGTATACAGAAAAGAAAACGGGCAGAATGACTTTGGCTGATGATTCCACTTTCTTCTGTGCCTCAGCTTTCTCACTCACAAAGGGAATAACAAGAGTGGTCCAGGCTTGATCTGTTAGGGATCCAGGATGATACCACGGAAAAGGGTAGTACTAGTTTCAATGACAAGATATGAGGCCAATTTTTGTCCAATAATTTTCCAACCCCTTGTGCATAGGCACAAGTACAAAGTAGTGTGACTCATGCATTACATAAAAAGCCTGTCCTACAATTATCTTTATGGGCACATGGTAAAAGCTGATGTAGAAGATGTAAAATGGAGACTTGCTCTGAAACTTGGCTTTCACTTCCTTTTGCGTATGCCCTATGATAATTTTTATCGTGTCATTTATTTTTTCTGCAAGTCCTCCCCACCTCCAGCTACTATAAAGGATAGGCAAAGCTCACTGAGTGGGTAGCTATTCAGTATTTCCCTTTATCCTAATTTCAGGCATGGCAAAGCGCCTTATTTGCCACACATCATTCAAAGCCAGGACTGAATACAGAATTACTAATTACCTCGCAGCCTTTTCTAGGGTACTGTTTTGCCACAGTATCTCAGTGCTCCATGAGCCTTAACAGATGTTCTCACCAGGGAGGTAGGTGGGGTTGTTATCTCTACTTTACAGACGCTGAAATCAGACACAGAGAGGGTAAGGTGAAAAAGTCCGCAGCATCCACTGATTTTGGGTCCCTAATTTGAGACACCTTGGATTAGCATTTCCCCAGCTCTGTGTGCACACTGGGAGTAGAACTCCACACAATACCAGGTCTGCACTTCTGCAAGTCAGAGCCCAGGTGTCTCAGATGGAGAAACCAGAAAATGAGAACGCACCAATTAGTGGCCACCCCTGGAAATCTCATTTATAGGCATTTTCAGTATCACATAGAAACCTGTGGCAGGAGGCAGGAAAGATTCAGGAGCAGTATTCAATTGCCATAACATGAGACCATTCTTCTGCTTTCAAACAGCCCTCTGCCCAATTCAATACACAGCCTTCATCGCTGGCAATAAATGAGACAGGAGACTATAGAAAACACCTTTGTTCATGGCAAAACTCATTCAGTCCCTAAGTATATCTCATTTTGTGCATTGAATGAGGCTAGGATCCTATTAAAAAATCTAAAAAAACCAAAAACAAAAACCCACAACACACTATTTGACCATATAATTAAGGACCAAACCATTATGTTCGTATACGAGAGGGCAAATTAGAGAAGGAAGGAATGACAACTCTTTAATTAATTATTTACATTCAAAGCATCCAGCTTTGAAAACTCAACATTTGCTTTAAGAAGTGTTTAATTTCCTATTTTAAAAATGCAAATGATAAAGAAAGGAAATAGGAAAATCCATCATTTGAAACTATAATGGCATTATATTCCCTTGTGTTTTGAAGCTACGGTTGTTGCTTATTAAATGGTTGCAAAACTCACACTTTTTCTTCTACTATCAACTTCAGACACAGCCCAACAAACAAACAAAAAAAACCTCTAAATCACAATACGTATTTGAAGAAGATACCTACCAAGGAACTTCTTGTCCAAACAGGAAAAATTCAGCAAAATTCCATGTCGTTGAAAAGACCATCTTTGTTACGATTTATCTCATCCCCCAAAAGCTGGGTAATCCTGACTACAGGGAAGATGTTTTGTTCCTGCTTTTGTGTTGTGCAAAGGCTTTGGAAGAACCTAAGGAAAGGATATCTTGCTGAGGGTTGTATGGACTCAGAACATGATAATGGAAGATACGACAGGTCCGCTTTATTTATTCTACAATCTCATGCAGCAGTATTTCTTCTGCTGTAGAAGAGTATATCCAAAGAAAGTGAAATCCCTTCAATATTATGTCTCAGCATGTTTTATTTAGTACTCCCAGAAACTGCTGGGACGCATCATAATGGCAGCAGAGGGGACTAAGCACAAAAGGTGAGTGCTAGTAAGGGTACAGCGCTGCAGCTGGGAATTCCTGAGTGACTGCCATATAAATGCTTTGAGATAATTCATGTCAGACAGGTAGAAGAAGTCACCAACTGATAAATCCCTCCTAATCCTCTCCTGAGGGTGATAAAAAGGAAATATCAGCGTGGAGTTCCAGCAGATGACCAAGTTCAGAAGACAGATGTTGGAGTTAAGTCTAGGAAGAAGATGAGATGACTTGCAGAAATCATAGCTTTAAGTCCACTAGAAAATATGTGCAGAACTAGACGCCTCATTATCACAATACACCAAATGAATGTCTTCTGATCCTATATGTTCATGCTAAAAGCAGAAGACAGAGTGACATCTGAACTGTCTAGATTTAGGCATCTTGCTCTGGTTATCAGTGAAGCATCATCTGTTTTGGGCTCCAACCCCTGAATCTCTGCTCAAAAAGGGACATAACTATAGTCCTCTCTGACAGCATGCAATTTATAGGCTTTTATGTAGTTATCTCAGTGCTCAAATTACAGTACCTAAAATTTGGGAGATATCCCTCAGTTCTCTACTCTACCTGAAAGGACCTCAAGTCTTACTTTTCCTACTACAGAAGACTATTTAGAGTAAGGTACTTCTATTTTTTTTCTGCTTAATATATTAGGCTTTTTTTTTTCTTTTTTCTTTTCTTCATGGAAGAATTAAATTAGCTTGAGTCCAGAGACAGCACAGAAGTAAAGCTAGCATTTCAGTCTACTGGCTAAGCACTCTTCTGCAAAGGGGCAGATTTGGTCCAGTTCTTGCTTCAGTGAATATTTGATACTAATCATAGAAAATCCTCCTGGGAAACCACATGAGACCATTTAGTCCATCTCATGGTTCAGCAATACCTCAAGAGCCCTACAGTGACTGGAGCTGCCATAGCTTTCTCAGACAATCTACCCCCCTGCATCAGTATCTTTTTGGTGAGCAAACTCTTCCTAAACCCTAGTCTGAATCACTCTCATAGCCCATTAAAGACCTTTACTCCCTGTTTTATCCACTCTGGACACGAAGAAGAGATTATTCTCATTTTATTGGACTTGTTTCCTATGCATTTGAAGACCTTTATCATAAGTCCTCTCTGCCTTACTCCTTTTAAGTTAAAAACAAACTAATTATTTCAATCTTTCCTCACAGATTACATTTCCCTTGACCTCCAGCAATTCTCACTGTCCCAGTTTGCACCCTCTCTCACTGGACCAGACTTTCTTAGAGTGCAATGAAGAATAAGGCACGGCATTTCAGCTGAGACTTACATGTCCTGATTAGAGCTGAAGGCCTATTAGATGCATCTTACAGCCTCTACTCTTATTTGCACAACCTGGTAAGATGAACTTGTGGTCATCTAGAGATGCTGTCTCCCTTCCTGAAGGATAGCTGGTTGTTGTGTTGGCCCCCATGGACAGCTGGGCGCAAGTTATTAATCCTGCCCATGCAGAGCACCTTGGATTCATTCTGATGCTTTCCTACGTCCTTGGTTTGACAAGATTGCCTTGAATTCCAGGAAATTTCACCAACATATACCTATTCACGCTATATGTATTTTTAATAAAAACACTTATTTTAGCCAGTCATCCAGGTTGAAATTAAAATATAAAGTACAATGTACTTAATGAAAACATTAAGCACTAACAGACCGCAGCTCAAGCTGTGGCAATCTGTTCAATACAGTCTTCTATTTCGACAGGAAATCAGCAAAAGTTACTCATTGAGTAGGATTATCTACATCAGTTATGCATCTCTGTTGTAATGTTTTCCTTTGGACCATGCTCCTTTGCTTCACTTACGATAAAAGCTTGTGAGATAATGTCAAAATCCTTAAAAATGACAAGATATGACAATTACTTCCCCTGTATCCACAAGGCTTGTTGTAGAAGAAAGCTAAATTAGTTTGACATGATCTATTCTTGACAGATCTGTGCTGGTTCCTAATCACCTTCTTTATTTGATTATTTCCACCATTTTTTTTTCCAGGAATGAAGTTAGACTGAGTAGTCTGTAATTTCTTATCTCCTCCTTGTTCTTTTTCAGCTTTCAGACACTTCACCCAGCCCTCACGAGTTTTCAAAGCACTCAGTGCTTCACAGATTGCTTCCACCAGCTTCATAAACAACTCAGGATGGTTTGAATCAATCATATTACATCAGTACATTCTGATTTATTCTTACCCTTTCCTTTGGCCTTCTTCCTTTGGCTGTACATCATTTTAGCCATCTACTAGCAGTTGACCATGCTACTGAAGACATGCAAAATGAACTGAAGCTCTTCCCTCTCTTCCATGAATATCATAAACGCCAAGGTAGAGAGTTATGATGACATTCTTACACTTCCTTCCTTCCAAATACAAACAGTATTTGATTCTTCCATGCAACAAATGATCGTTGCATCCAAGAAACACTGGAATAAATGGGACTCTGCATGATGTATAGTCTAATAGCACATTCTCCTTGGAGATGGGTTTTCAGATCTACTCTGGGAGTAATGGTACATTCACCACATTTCTGGGTGAATACTTCAACAAAAGTGTTTCTGGATTACAGGAAGGTAGTACATTCTCTTCCTCTTGGATGCACTCTGTGGAGGCTTGACCTGATAGACTTACCCATTTTGGCTGCGCCCGGAAAGCAACTGGAAGAATACTTAGTTTGTTGATCCCAAGGTAGCTTAGCTGTTAAGTAGGTATTGAGCTGAGTAATGTTTATAAAACTAAGATTATTTAGGGATTCCAGTAAGAAATTTTTCAATGTTTAGGGAGATCTGCAGGTATATGTATAATTACTTTAGGACTTGAGTTACCTCCATAGTTGGAAAGGAAGGAAGACCTAAGGTTCTACAATGTCAGACACCTCTAAGAAGATAGTTGCACTTAGAACAGCATAAATCACTGATTTCTGACTTCAGAACAATGGTAAATACTGTGCTACATTTTGGGCTCCTCTTTCCAGCCACACCCTAATTACAAAGGAATGGAATTCTACAAGATAAGGTGCTGTCTTATGGTAACTTCTCCTGCCTTGTAGAAACCCATGACTTAAAGGAAGAAAACAAAGATCATAAAACAGAAATATCTGAACTTTAAAGGAAGATTTGCTAATCCTACAAGCCCTTTGGTCTCATTTTTTACTTTTTTTACTAATATTTCAATTCTTTTATCTTCCACAGAGTCACAACACTGGCATCATTATGAAAGGTTCTTTTTGCTGCATGTCTAGTTTTACCCTATAAGAGGGTATTGATTCACATTAACTTTTCTAACTATGCTCTGCAAATGATCTAAATTACTTCATGGAAGTTTTGCTTCAGTTCTGTTACTTTGAGGGGGTATCTTTCTTCCTTGCTCCATTCTTCCTTCCCTTCAGATTGAATCTCTTCTAGCCTGTATTGCTTTGGAAGCAGGGCTTTGGAAACATAGGAAAGGCCCTTTAGCAGATCCTGCACTTCAGGTGGGATTGGTAGCATCCTTGTCTTGCTTTTTACTGCATTTTTAAAGGTCCTGCCAACATTAAACATCAATTTTCTGTTGTCGATGTCTGTCCTCAAAACTCTTCGTAGGGCTTCCCCTGAGTCTTCCACTGGAAAGGCAAAGAGCAGGAAGGGTTAAAAATACTGTACTTCATTCTTGATCAGGCAGAGTCTCCTTCTGACAGGTTCTGACTCAGCCCGTGCTGTTAAGCCCTTTGCAAGCTGCCCATCTGACTACTCCATTGAAACAAGTTAAGGAGGAAATCGTAACACTAAGATGTTTCTGGCCCTGAGGAACGTAAAATACAATTTCAGTGTAGCCCTCTAGTCTACACTGAAATGTCCCTGCTGAGCACAAACCTTTGGGTTGGCTTGTGAAAGCCCCTTTACATCAGTTCCCTGTTGTTCCATTTCCTCAAAGTTCCAGTACAGCCTTCCAACCACACCATGCCCTGCTCAAGTGGAGCAGATGATGCTCTCCAGGCATTTTCTCAGCAGCGGACCTCACTCTTATAACTAAATGCCTGCAAGTTTTACTACAGCAAATCAACAAGTCACACTTGTTTCCTTAGCTCCACCTTTCAAAACACAGATAACTTTAATTAAATTCTTGTTAAGTCAGCCACTGAATAACTTATTCCTAAAGCTGAGGGTAAACAAAAGAGAAAAGCATGGTACCATACTGCCCCAGTATCACCACCCTTGAGTACTTAACATTGTAGATTTATAAGGTCATTGGATACTATTGATAAAATAAATAAATTAGTTTCTATTCTATATTGTGATTAACTGGATGCCAATTGATAGGTCTTAATTATAAGAGTAATCGAAACTAAATTATTCTAAACATCATCAATTATTAGAAACTATCCCAGATGACGAGAATCAGAAGTTCCTGGGACTACAGTTTCACTCCTAGGAAATTACAAGACGAGAGGAATAAAACTAGCTTTGGAACTGGGTCCAGATTCAAACACACTCCTCTGACTGCTTAAATTTAGGGGCATTCAAACCAAGTGAGTAAGATTCCTTCAGAGTCTATTAGCTTTACTAATTACCAGCCTTCAGAGATGCATGTCTCCTACATAGAAAATGTTTAAATATTATGAGATGTCCCGGTTTTCCATAAATATATACCATGATTATAGCTGGAATTAATTCAAGAAACTTCAGAAGTAAGATGAGTAATGAATGAGACTGACATTTATTGGTTATAATTTGTAAGAAGATAAGTACATCCTGGTTTCCTTCTCGAGGAATCAAAGCCAATCAGCCCTGGTGGGAGGAAGGCAATCTCCGGACACCCTCTTGACTAACAAGACAGCTAGAACACACCTTGGCACCTAAGAGTGGCATTAGCACCTGAGGAGCAGGCCCAGAGGAAGCATGAACCATCAGGAAAGCAGGAACTGTGATATTAGCTTATACTGTATGCACTGCTCCTATGGCAGCCATACTCATCACCAGCTGCTTGCTTGGGTTGGGCAGTTTTTCACCTATGCTGACAGCAATGAAATAGATGAGAACGAACGACTCTGCTGTCTCTGCCTATAGGCATCCATTTTCCTCAGCTGCAACACCTACCCAAGTGGAGGAGACCTGGGGATGCTACAAATGCCAACTGGAAACACAAAGGAAGAACCCTTAGATTTTCTCCTAGCAGTTTCCCTGTTCATATCAGAACCAGGAGGGTGAAGGGAAAAGGCCCCTGATGATAGTAGAGGATGCTGCTGCCAGCAGGAGTCCCCAAGAAGCATAGACTAATGGAGGGCTGGTAGGTACCCAGCTGGAGGAGAGAAGCAGCAGCAGGAGGACTGCATGGTCAAGGAAGCAGGAAGGAGGCAAGGAGAAGAACAGAAGAGACAAAACAAATAACAGGAGGAGTCAGAAGGATCAATGTAACTCCAAAAGCACAGATTCCTTTCTTTATATGGAAAACAAATCAGTATTTTCATCAGTATTTCCACCCTACATACATTCTGTAGGCTGTACAGGTTGGTGTGTTGTGATGGTAGAAGAAGAGCTAGCATACTGGTGAAAGGCAGGGGGAAGGTTAAGTTGTAGCCCTACTCTCAGGCTCTGGTTCATCATGGTTAAAAATGAGTCTGGGGAGAAATTCAGTGCTTCGTGTTAGAGGAACACAAGTGGCTAATAAACAACCCAGCATGGGCAGAGGATAGATACGGCAGTGCTTTGCCTATTTAAATCACCTTTCACCTGAAGGCATCTGAATCTCTCTTTTTTTTCTTTTCCCCACACACTAATTATTTAGATTCCATTTTAAAGCAGCACCTTGCAGAGAGGGCCATGATAGCCAGAAAAACTATGCCTCCATCAAGTCAGAAAGCAGGTTAATAGTGCTGTTAGGAACAGAAATCAGCTCTCCCCAAACACATCCCTGTATACTAACTACCGGCCTGTGGTGCTTGCAACCATGAAAAGCCATGGAGTTTTACACACACACTCAGCAGGTGATAGAGAGAGCCCTAAGGATATATAAACACCTTCTCCACATGAGGCCATCAGAATGCTGAGGTTACACATTGCCTCCCAGCATGCTCAGGAGGATCTTGGATTAGAGATGAAATGACTGCGAATGGACCTTAGGCTTTGACTTTGGACTTCAGTACCTGCTTCCAGGATACCTGCTCTGCTGTTCTGGTATTTCCACTAGCAAGGCCCATTCATCTTTCATTCAGCCTTTCTAGATGGCCAGCCTCCTCTCACCAGCCCAGTATTACCCTGGATGGAGCTAATGGGTTGTGGTTGCCTTACAGTTGGAAATTGGTTGTTCATAACTCAGACGCAGCCAGATGTGGACTGCTGCCTAATACCTCCCTGAGACTTGCCAGCCTCAAGGCAAATAGGTAATGAAATGCACAGTGACTTCCAAAGGGCAACAGCACAGAGGGCTGCCATCAAAAGGTTTCCCATCCTCAAGTGGCTTTAGCCTGGACCTGTCATCAGAGCTTTCATTCATTCTCAAATCCAGATAAAGCCCTCCCTGTGTAGGGAGGAAGCCTGAAACAATGGAACAGCAAGGGACAAGAGGAGAGTTATACAAAGGAAAGGATACAAGGGCCAGCAACACATGGACTGAGCAAATGGCAGTCCGTGTTGTACCACCAGCACTAATGCACCTCCGGGAGTACGAGAGAACTCAGGTTATACATACTTGGTGTAAAAGCAAGCTTTTGCTTCATACTACCTCACCCAAAATCTAAAGCAGTCCTTGGGTTATGCCTGCTGATAACACCTCAGCATGTATGTACTTGCTTTGTACAGAATAGGCCAATCTCACATATGCCCCATTTTCTCTGCACATGGAGCCAACAAGTTGCCCAGGGGAGCACACGTCCCTAGATGTAAGGACAGTGAACCCAAGCAGGTATACACATCCCTGATGTACATCACACAAGTCTATCAGCCTGCTTTTATCCTGCTGTGGGCAAAGGGCCAAGTTCACCTTCCCTCTAGCGCAAGAAGGCTTTGCAGTATGGCAGATGTCACAGTGGGGCATTCTCCCTCCACAGTGTCTCTGGGAAATGGGGAGGGAGAAATGCAGTGTCTGTGTAGGGCAGCTCCTAGATCACAGAGTCCATGACAGCTGGCCTGAAATGAGAGCAGACTTCAGGAGGAATCTCTGTGCACTTTCATCTTCACGTCAGTGAGAGCCATACGACAGCAGGAAAGCTCCCTGTCAGATCGAGCCTTACGCAGGAGAAGGCTCAAGTGTGCCAGGCCACAGCCTGTAGGTACCAGTGGTGCTGCCTGGATGCACGAAGCTGGGGATTCCAACTCAGGAGCAAGTGGCAAAAAGCAATTTCAATCAACAGACTGGTATCTCTCCTATTAAGCATTTACGGCTATCCTTCTCTCCCTGGCAACTCTGCCTGCAATTATTTGCTGAGGAAGGGGCTTGTCTGCACCATTAAGAACCTTTACATTAGGCGATCGAGGAGAAATCAATGTCTCTAATTGTCGGCAATGGCAGCGGAGGAGGATGGGGTGATGGGAGGGGTGTTTCTCTGGAGACACGCTTCTCAAGAGCAATCCCAGTGGTATTGTCCCAGGGAAAGAGATAGTAAGGACCTGAAGTTATTAAACTTCCAGGCAGCAATTGTTTACTGGAAGCAGCACAGAAGCGGCTCTGAGCCTCATAGGAAGGCAGGGCAGCGGTTTGGCTCTCCCAGGGCGCAGATGCCCCCGCCCTGAAGTCAATGGCTGGAGGTGATTTACACCACGCTGGTGAGCGGAGAGAGGAGGGGTGTGGATGGCCCCTTTCCTTTCCTTTTCCTTTTCCTTTTCCTTTCCCTTCCTCTTCCTCTTCCTCCCTCCATCTCGGCGTTTAAAGGCATGACCATGTCTCGCAGATTTGGAAGCATCCGCATCATGCGGCGTAATCAAGTTATTCTAAATGAAATCTGAGACATTTTAATATCCTGAGGCCACACACCCTTAACTCGGCGTGCATCTTCCTCTCTCTCTTTTTTTCTCCATTTCCTCCTTCCCGCACACCTCTGCAGTTCCTGGTATGACAAGACACCTCTCCGGCTGGCTGTAATTGCTAAAACACTCCCTAATGCTTTCTCCGATTGCATTAAGCGGCTTCTTCAGAGATACAGCCCTGTTTATTCATGCTGCTCGTGCGGAAGGGGAAAGAAATGCAGACTGCCTCTCCCCCTCCCTCCTTTGATTCGATGGGTGTGGCAGGTTTAAACCTTTGCAGCCGCGGCTCGCCAGCACTGGGCGCGGAGCGGAGGACGGAGAGGAAGGGAAGCCGTCGGATATGGCTGGTGATGAATGAGACTCATCTCACCCACAAGTGGGAAACCTGCTTGCGGGTTATTGTTTAATCACTCATGCAATCCAATACTGAGCACATACCCCCATCACGCCCATCTGTTCCAGTATGCGGTGCATACAGCACTTGCATTTCTAGACACCTATCTAACTACCCAGTCCTGCAAATTACTGACCGCATCTCTTGCCGGAAGGAAAGGTTACATCCAATCTTTCAGAAACTGCCTGGCACAGCCCTTACGTTATGCCTCTTTCTAGCTGAATATTTTGCGGGCGCGGATTCAGAGGTGCAATTGGCTGTGGGCAGAAATGCCAACACCGAGCTATCTGCATCTCTCATGGGCGTGCAGTCAGATCCCTCACTCCTCACGTTGGCATTGCACCCACGAGAAAGAATCATCTGCAAACTGCAAGTGTGTGAACACATTTGTCTTTGACGGGCAGGAGAACAGACGCATACAGGCGCACCTAGATGCAAATGTGAAGAGATTCCTTCCACACCCAAGCCTGTAATTTCAACGTTTTGCTCTTTTGCTGCCAGAAAGGCGGGACACCGGGGGTTTCCCCCCAAAAATAATACGAGGTGAGCTGTCCTTATTTTGGGCTGGAAGCTCCGATCTGTCCTGATCAACTCGTTCCTTTTTTGTCCTTCTGTGAAAGATCTGGGTGGGGACGGAGGAAGAGCACAAGCTGAAAACTGTGATCTTTTTCTTCTCCAAATTAAATGTGCCTTTAATGTATCACCAGCATCGCTGACCGCATTGCTATATTGCCAGTTTGGCAATTTCAGTGTATACTCGGGTATAGGAATGGGAGCTGGGCTCCAAGCCCAGAAACATCCATGGAATATGCACAGGCAGGCACATTCAGGATGTATGGCTGCATAACGATGAGAAAGCATGTGCAAACGAGAGCATGTGTGCTGGTGCATATATGTGTAGTACGGTTGTGAGCAATCAGAGAGCGCGGATGCGTGCCGCACATGCACGCGCAAAGGGGTGTGTACCATGCGGTGGATTAATGTACAGAGCAGGGGGAGAGGACCGCGTGTGATCCAGATACCTGCATGCCATGCATTTCTTAATATGTTAGAATACAAAGTGATAGGAGTGGATGCACACGGATGTAAAGAACAGGCACGCTGCAGTTTGAATCAGGAGCGTAAATGCTCAACCTGTGAAAGTGGAGGCAAAATTATTCCCCAGCACCTTTTTTTTTTTTTTTTTTTTTCTGAATCAGAGGACCCCGGTACTACTTAATTTATCTTAAAATTTGCCATGCACCTCTGCACTCTGCCTCTCTGTCTGCCTGCCTTTTCCTCCTCCGCTCTTTTCATCCCATATCTGCCAGCTGAACGTGCTCTGCTGGCTGGCTGCAGTGTGGTCCCCTCTCCCCCCAGCCATCACCACCTCCCTCCAGATTTTAGCGAACGTATCATTAATTGCAGAGCATTTGAAACCTGCATGGGGAAAAACACAAGATGACGCAGGGTCCCTTTCCACCCTGCTTGCCTGCCCCTCCCCATTATTCTACAAAATCGCTCCTTCATCTGATAACACACGTATCTCCATTGAGAAACACACCTTTTCCTGCATATTTTTTTTTAAGCACTGCACTGTTCTATAGTATAGGAGCTTCTTGCATCAATGTGCTAAAGCTACGGCTCGAGAGTGCTGCAGTGCTATATTGTAAGGGATATATCAATGTATGCATATATAAAGTAACCACTGTGGCTCCACACCCAAGACTGAGTTGAGCTCTGCTCTCAGAACAAGGATCCAAGCTCTTTGTCATTACCTCTGAACCTATAATGAGGGGAAGTTCCCCAAATGCCACATAAAGACATCTGGGAGGGCAGCTCTTGCCTCCAAGTTTTACCTGAATAAATCCAAGATCCTCCCAAGAAAGTCCAAGCAGCTCCATGAAAATAGGCTCTTTTAACAAGGAGCAGGTTTGGGCTTTCATACGAAATAAAAAGGGGGAAGGTGGGAATGAATTATATAGCTTTTTATTATTATCATTATCATTCAAAAATGTTGTTTTAGACAGGAAAATTTCATCGCTGACAATCGGCCACCGCCCGAATTTCCTTATCAACCCGATTTCCTGACAGGAAAAGCCAGGTGGAACCAGTGAAGGGAAGGAACTGGTTTCCAACAGGTTCACACCGTGAGCCGCTCTTATCCCACCCGAGTTCGGAGCTGGCAGAGGCGTGGTCCTCTCTCTGTCTCCTCACCAGCTGGTGCACAGTTGTCTAACTGGTTGTACTATGAAGGGTACCGCAGAGAGGGTGCCTCTCCCCCCTCCTGGCCAATGCTTTTGTTATTAATTAATTACACTTTTCATTATACCGTAGGTTGGAAGAAAGGGGTGGGGGGGGGGGGGGGGGGGGGAAGCTTGAAGTTAATTCCTGCTCGGATTGTTGTGAGACAAAAAATAAAAGAATGAATGCACCTGTCCTCCGAGCCACCTCACAGCACATGCCCGTAAAGCATCTCCCATTCATCAGAGCCAGGAGCTATAGAAAGCACTCTGACCGGGGATCAAGGCTCACCGGGCATCCTTTCTTTTCTTGGCATATGATGAAGAATCGCTTCCTTTATCTCCAAGGTAGAGCCAGATCTCATCACGCTTCCTGCCAGCCTCCCCCCTCAAACCCCCCCCCCACCCCACATCCACACCCTCAGAACCACCGAGAGAAAATCGCAGGCAATGCATCTGATGACAATTAAAGCAAAAAAATAATACTAATAGTAGCGGGGAGATGCTGGTAGCTCCCCAAATGTGGACACGGGCCACCCCCCCTCCCCACATCAGCAGCCCCGGAAAAGCAAAGCAGTCACGCTGAAGGGTGTGAAAAGAGCCTTCAGTCGCAAGATGCTAAAGAATTGCAAAAGAGACATCTGCTGAAAGCAGCTGAAATGTCCTCCCCCTTGCCCCAGCCCCTACCCGAGCCCCTCACACATGCGGGCAGACACACACCCCACGGGCAACCAAGAGCCTGGGAGATATCTTAGCGGAAAGAAATATAAAAATCTGCAGTTCTACCTGTTTTGTTCTTCTCATACAGCACAGCATGATCGTATTGTCCCCTTCCTTCCTTCTTCTTCCTTCCTTCTCCTCTCTCCTTTTCCTCTTCTCTCTCTTATCTCTCCCCCCCACCCTCTCCGCTCCCTCCCTCCCTCCCTCCCTCTCTCTCCTCTCTCGCACACGCACACACGCACACACGCACACACACCAGGGCAGCGAGCAGTGACTGGAAGGTCCACAGCCACCGCTCGTCGCACATGCACCCGCCGCCTCTCCCTATACCCTGCCCAGAATTGTTCCCCGGCGCTCCCCGACTCGTCCCCTCCCCGGCCCACCCCACGCCCAGCCCCGCAGCCCCCCCAGGTCCCTTGGCCAGCCTCATGAATAATTAACATCTCCAATCTGGACCCAATTACCCAACGCCTTTCCCACCGCACAGAGGCTACCGGGGGAGAGGGGACGCGGCGGGAGCCCCCGGCCCCGCTCCCACCCGAGCCCCCGGTCACGGTCGGGAGTGGGATTTATACGTGGAGGAGCACGGGGTGGGCACGGAGGGGAGACGAGGGAGCGGGGTTCTTGCTGCCACATGCCGTGTGCTTCATGCACAGGTGACGTACCGTAGGTGGGAGCTGTCAGCTAAACGGGAGTTGGAAAAATACGTTAAAATGGCTGTTAGAAGCCCCCCTCCCCCTCCCCTGCACACCCGCAAACATATATGCACACGCTGCCGTCTCCATATGTGCAGGCACAAACCCCCGTGGCCATGTCCTGCAGCACACAGCGGGACAACTTTCTCTCTTGTCCCCTTGGTCCATCCTATAGGCTCTGCGTAGGCACAGAAAACGATACCCCTGCAGCAGATTTATTATTATTTTTAATTTAAATAGCACTGCAGAAGTCATCCGTCTCCCTTCTCTATAGTTCTATATTAATTTCCCCGCCTAAGTGATTTCTACGTCTATTGATCTCAGCCAGCAAATTCCTGCAAACTGTGGTAAGGGAGACGTGCACGTCCACACACAACCATCCCTATTGCCCCTGCGCGGGGGCAAAAATGTATGGGTCTGCATGCATGGGAGATCATGGCAATGAGTGAGTTGGAGTGAACATTAATGCACACACACACCTCCAAGCACACGTCGTGAAAGTTTTAGCATGGTGTTTTCTCGGAATGCATATGAGCAGGGTAGCTATATCTGTCATTGTGAAAAAATATTCCAGACAATGTTTAAAGCGAAGCACGAGAATGTTGAGCATGTGAAAAAATATAAAAAGACTGCTGGATTTTCAGGATTTCATCTACCAAAATTCAAATTTAGCTTATTTTATTTACTGTGTCTGGGAGGCACAGTCAAATGCTGTTCTCTTTCATAGTACTAATGTCACTACGTCAACTTCTCAGCTACGCCATGGAGTTACTCCTAATTTACTGTAATGTGAAACTGCTCACAAAAGAGAAAAGAAAAAAAAAAGTCGTAGGTTATTAGTAGGTGTAAAGATAACTAAATAGATTATGAATACAAACATTCACACACATACAAATAAATACAGATGTAGATACAGTTTCTGGAATACCCCTCAGCGCAGACTCCTGCATAATCATATTCAGTTGCTATGACATCATTGCAATTCCCAGCACCCCATATTTTTTTTAAGGAAAGTAAACAGCATTTCAAAGAGAATCCATCTAGCTACATCTGTGTGTAGTTTAAGGGCAGTGCCTTTTAGAGTTAAGCAGGTATAAATATTACTTCTGGATCTATGGTCTAGAAAAGGGAAACCATGGCACAGTAATGAGATGCAGAGAAGATACTAAACTGGGAAGAGTTGTGAGCACCAGCTGACAGCAAAGTAGACCAAAGGATTAAATAACAAAAATTAGATTCATCTTCAGAAGATGTGTGCAGAGGGAAAGAAGGCAAACCATGCAGTCGTAAAAGAAGACAAGTGAAAAGTGGATCTGCAGAAAACAATTGGCATCAGATCAGAGGAATGGATGTCGGTGGCATAGACCATTGCTGGCAAATCCATGCCAAGGTAATGAGAAGCAAGGCAATGAGAAGCAAGGCTATGGCATTTTGGAATATGCCTACGGGGCTGACGAGTGTCTGCCCCAGCTTCAGGTGTTTCTGAGGCTCATTTTCACAACAAAATTAGTATGTTGTAAGCTCAGATCTGCTTGCCACCCCACACAACATGTGCCCTTCGGATATAGAAGTCGCCCTGTTCAAGCATGCATGTCTCTGAGAATATAACCCTGGACTAACTTTGTAGACAATGAAGAGGAATGGGAACTTCTAGGATGTGATTCAGATCATCCTATAGCCGGAGCCTAAACTAGGTCAGATGAATCACACTTCAGAAGTGTTTTAGAAGCTCATGTTCTTCCCACTGAAAAGGCCTTTTTAGGGAACCTCCCTCCTGTAGGGAGCCCTGGCGAGGAAAGCCTGCCTGGCCCCCACTTTTCTCAGACACCCACTCAGACAAGAAGCAGGCTGGCAGCTGAATGAGTGCATGAGTATAGCCAGTGAAGGTGAATCCAATGTCCTGTATGCACGTGGGGTTGCTGCTCACCCCCTGAAGTCAGAGTCAAAGTCAGAGCACCACTTTGCTTCACATCCAGCCCCACGGGCACTCAACACTCTCACCCACTGCAAACCACTTCTGTCATAAAGTCATAATTCCTTAATGAGTTTGCTGTGCTTGTGGAGTTAGTGGTGGTCAGCCAGTATACTGTAGAGTCACATTTGAGTTCCCTCTGAATTAATCTTCTCAAATAGAAGAGCCATATACCATGACCCGAGTTACCACCTATTTTAGTTCCTAACACCTTCTTCTTTAAAAATCAGGACCCTTTAAGTACTTTTAAAAGTGGTACTTTACATTCTTTACCCAAGTGCATGGTTTTGACAGTAATACGTTTGATGATTATATGTTTGATAATTATATGTGAGAAGGCTAAGTGGAAATATCATGGCGGCTCCTCACATGGAGCTGAGGGGCAGCACTGAGCTCTGCTCTGTGGGACAGCGACAGTGCCCGAGGGAACAGCATGGAGCTGTGTCAGGGGAGGGGCAGCTGGGGTTAGGGACAGGGTTTGCACCAGAAGGCAGTGGGCATGGAACGGGCTGCCCAGGGCAGTGGGTACGGCCCCAAGTACCAGAATGCAAGGAGTGTTCTTACACCGCTCTCAGACATAGGGTTTGGATTTTGGGTGGTGCTGCGTGGAGCCAGGGGTTGGGCTTGATGACCCTTGTAGGACTTTTCCAGCTTGAGATATTCTCTGAGTTTATGATATCCCAACACCTGATGTCCTGCCATCTTGGCTATGTCATCACTTCAGCTTGTAGGGTAAATTATCTGACTACCACATAGAAGGAAAAAAAAAAAGGATGAATCTACAGCAATTAAATAGAAGTTGAAGAGAATGAGGAATTTGAGTATGAAGTTAAAGACACACTCTTCAGCCAAGGTATTATTGAATATCAGGAGCAAAACTCAAGGAAAGAAGTAGAGGTGAATCCCCATTTCTCAATGTCACTAAGTCAAGATAGGATGCTTTCATCCAAATGACACTTTTGTCTCTCCACTGTGCTGCCAGTGCTGGCTCATTCACCACTCCTTCAGAGTTTCTGGATAACGCTGCACTATGCAGTGCAGACATGCCCTGGAACACTCCTTTGACTGTGGCTTTTGAACCTACCCAAGTAGAAGGAAGAGCAGTTCCAGAGAACAACATGAACGGGGAACAGGGGAAGAGGGCTGGCAGGAGGGGGTGAACAATGAGTATAGATTTTAAATGCTTCATCTGCGAGACTTGACTAAATGACACCTGAGGAGGTGGAAAACTGTGGTATTTTCAAAAGCTGTAAGCCTCAAGAAGGGAAAGGAATTGTGATATATAGCCTACTGTTCGGTGTATGCTGCGCATTCCTCCTCTGTGAAGGAAGGTTTGGTTAATGTAAAATAATTATTAAGATAACTCCTTTAATTCAAAGCCATGTTTTCAGTTTAAAAGACTCCAGATCATTTCAAAGTAATGACACATACTGGTGGTTGTTGCGACATAGGGTGGAGTGAACTGAGAAATACATACCAGTGCTGTTTCTCTGTTGACTTCTCTTGCAAGGTTTATCAGTTCCTGAAGTTATCCCAGTAGCTCATGGTCCATACTGGTTCAAAGAAGAACCATCTTCATTTCAGCTGTAAACCTAGGTGCTATAGCAACAGCTCATCTTCAGTTTTGGTTTAAAGAATCGCCTAGTTATGTGACTATCATCAGGCTGATCTGCTGGCCAGACAAAGTTAAATAAAAGCAAGTTAAAGAAAGACAATTTGCCTATAGGAGCCAGCCTAGTGGTAAGCAAGCTAAGCTGAAGAGGCGTTTTTTCAAGAGAAGCACTGTGAAAGTCCTGTTACTAAGGATATTTAAAGCTTCAGTATAAACAGAACTGAAGTGAACGACTTGCTTTCATTGCGAGATAGATTGGATTTTCTCTTTATTCATATGTTCCACATATAGTGGTAGCCTTGCCTTTTGTTAGCCAAATTTCATACTGAAGGGAAAAAAGCCAATTTTACAAAGATTTTTTAGGATCCTCATTTGAATAGGCATTCCTGAAAATCCCTCTGTTGGCCCATTTGCATTTTTAGTGTCCTCAGGAGCTATCTGACTCTGATCTCATTTGGCCTCACTTTCAGTCATCTGAAGTCTACTGACACAAAACAGTGTAGCGTAACACTATGAGCAAACTCCCTTTTTAGCCTGATTCAGATACATTCAGGAATCTCCCTCAGGGAGTGTGGTTTCCAGTATAAGGATTACTTATGCTACCTTAGATTTCAGTTAATCCTGAGTTTAAAAGTTAAAAAAAAGGAGAGTCTAGTTTATTTTGACAAGACTGTCCGTGTTCATCAAGTTGAAATAAATGGCTTTAAAACCCTGATTTTCAGTAGTCACAATGCCAGCGTGGTATTGAATCTTTTAAATTCTGATACCTTATCTGGGAGGCTTCCAAAAATGTCAGTCCAGGAATGCTCTATTTCATTCAGGCCTTTAACAACTGCTTGGTAGCTCATCCTCTGCAACAGTGAATATAGGTGATGTTAGTAACTGTTGCCAACTCACAGGTGCTCTGCATTTATTCCCAGTGAGTTCCACTTTTCTTCCCATACCTGCGCAGCTGGTTCACAGTACTGAAAACACATAACTTTACAATTGGAAACATAATAAGAAATGGCCTAAAAAATTCCCATGTTTTTTATCATTAGAAAAAAAAAAAGTGTTTTTTTTTTGTAAATTGTGTGGCATATTCAAACTTGAATATCTGTATGGAACGAAGAGTAGAAAGATTTCAACATGCACAAAGAACGGTCCTTACAACTCCCAGGTCATTATTAATTATTGTTGAGCTTCAGAATCATAAAAATTGCAAACACAACAGTTAAATACCAGAACAGCTTAATGCTGAATATCATAACTCTTCAATAAAATGAAATCTCATATGTTTATCTGTCAACAAGAAACATGTCATCATGGAGAGCAGTCAGCCTATCCAATATTATTCTCCATGTAGTTACAGTCTGCCATTGGAGAACACGATACTTTACAAGCCAAATCAAATATGTGGCAGGATGACACAGGAAGCCCCTTCTTTCCTCTCCACGGACCTTTCAATCTGTGCTGTTGGGTCCACACAGCAGTCCCTTCTGCTGTAGCACAGACTCAGCAAAACAAGCTTTGAACAAGAACCAGCTGTAACCCAGATGGACCACCTACCTATTTCTCAAGCTGGCCCCATCATTTATTCCAAGTTATAGAATCATAGAATAGCTTGGGTTGAAATGGACCTCAAGGACCATCAAGTTCCAACCCCTTGCCACAGGTAGGGTTGCCAGCAGCTAGAGCAAGTACTAGATTAGGTTGCCCAGGGCCCCCATCCAACCTGGCCTTAGGTGCCTCCAGGGACAGGACATCCACAGTGTCTCTGGACAACCTGTTCCAGCACCTCACCACTCTCAGTAAAAAACTTCTCCCTGACATCGAATCTAAATCTTCCCTCCTTTAGTTTAAAACCATTCTCCCTTGTCCTATCACTGTCTACCCGTGTAAAAATTTGATTTCCCTCATGTTTATAAACTCCCCTGAAATACTGGAAGCCTGCAATGAAGTCTCCTCACAGCCTTCGCTTTTCCAGGCAGAACAAGCCCAAATCCTTCAGCCTATCTTCATAAAGGTAGTGCTCCAGTCCTTGGATCTTCTTCATGGTCCTCCTCTGGACCCTCTCCAAAAGCTCCACATCTTTCCTTTGTTGAGAGCCCCAGACTTGGATGCAGTATTCCAGCTGGGGCCTCATGAGGGCAGAGTAGAGGGGGAATAATAACCTCCCTCACCCTGCAGGCCGTCCCTCTTTCTGATTGAACCCAGGATGTTATTGGCACGTTAAGTTTTTCATCAGCCATACCTCTAAGTCCTTCTCAGCAGGGCTACTCTGCAAAACCTTGCACTTTGCTTTGTTAAACCTCATTAGGTTCACAAGAGCCCACCTTTTGAGTTTATCAAGGTCCCTCTGGATGGCATCCCTTCCTTCTGCTGTATCAACTGCACCACTCACCTTGCTGTCATCAGCAAACTCAAAAATGCACTCAATCCCATCATCTGTGTCACTTATGAGGATGTTAAATAGTAGCAGCCCCAAGATGGACCCCTGAGGGATACCGCTCATAACCAGTCTCCACCTGAACATAGAGCCATTGACCACAACCCTCTGGCTGCGACCTTACAACCAATTCCTTACCACTGAATCATCCACCCTTCAAATCCATATTTCTCCAATATACATAAAAGGATATGGTGAGGGACCATGTCAAAGGCCTTGCAGAAATCCAGGTAAATGACATCAGTTGCCTTCCCTTTGTCCAGTGATGCTGTTGCTCCATTATAGAAGGCCACCAGACTGGTCAGTCATGACCTTCCCTTGATGAAACCATGCTGGCTGTCTCAGATCCCCTGTTCATCCCTCATGTGCCTTAACATGTCTTCCAAGAGGATCTGTTCCATGATCTTCCCAGGCACAAAAGTGATGTTCACCATCCTGTAGTTCTCTGAGTCTTCCTTACTCCCTTGTAGATGGGAGGAATGTTTCCCTTTTTCCACTCACTGCAGACTTTGCCTGACAGCCATGACTTTTCAAATATGATGGAGAGTGGCTCAGAAACCACATCAGCCAGCTCCCTTAGGACCCTGGGATGCATGTCTTCCAGCCCCATGGACTTGTACACATTCAGTCTCATGAGTCAGTCTCTGACTTACTGCACCCCTACAGTGTGAGGGACTTTGCTCCCCCAGTTCCCACCTAGACATTCAGGTTCAGGGCTGTGAGGTTCAGGGATGTGAGAATCCTGGCTGCCAGTGTAGAATTAGGCAAAGAACTCCTTGAGTGCCTCAGCCTTCTCTTATCTGTTGTAGCCAAGTCCTGCAGTGTCGTGGCTAAGTTGCTGCCAGCATCCAGGCTGGTTACCTTACAGTGCCAGGCAAGGGATGTCCATGATGTTTCCTGCTTCTGGGTGTGATGGGACTGGGACAGAGGCGTGCACTGAGATGTGAGTCCTGCTCTAACTTCATAGTACGAGCAAAGTAGAGGATTCCATCCCAGTGCTGTTTCACTCCCTTCTTGACTTCTTCACTGATACATCATCATTCCCCTAACACTGCAGTGCTGCATGTGGGAGCTGGATCCAATAGATCAGATCTTACCAGACCTTTAGGATTAAGAATGTATTAGGATTAAGAATATCTGACTGTGGCCATGCTTCAGTCACAGGCATGTGATGACCAGGCCATGCATTGACCAGGATCATAGCATCAGGCTCCACAAACCACAGAGAGGGTTTTTAAAAGAGTGTTCGTATTGTGAGGTGCTGGACTGAACTGATAGGATATTTTCACCTATCCAGAGCTATACAAGGAGATAGTAGAACAGTAGAAATCTACCAGGAGTTAAATGGCCAGGAAGACTGTAAATATCCACATAAGTAGAATCACTGCAGCTCTTCTGGAAACAAAGGCTGAAGCATTTTTAACGCCCACCTTAATGCCCTAAAAAGTAGCTCTCCTCATCTTGACTTCATTCAGGTTGGACACAAGATATAGAAAGAGGAAAGTCCATGTCCCTCAGTTTGTCCAACAAGCATGGCGCGTGCAGAGGGTTTGTTCCCTTGCGGTGAGCTCCACAGCACAAACCTTGCTGCGTCCAATTAAAGTAGAAGAGTCCCTTATCCAAAATGTTGAGCACAGGGCTTGGTCAGACAACTGGTGTGTAGTTAGGCCTTATCATAGCCTGATTTTGTTAGAGTTCACAAAAAGTAGAGTACTGCTTGAAGCCGGAGATGGACCACCAGTGATTTTTAGGAAATCCAGCATCAGACCTATATGAATTGCAGGTAGGGATTGTGACACTCTTTTAGGATAGAAGTGCCCAGTTTCGTCTATAAAATATCAGTATTGGAGAACGGAAATTCCCAGTTAAGAATCCCACAGCTCAGCTTCCTCATCACCTCATTCCAATGGCATCAGAGCTCTGCCTTGGCATGTGTGTGCATTTAATAAGATTTATCTTACACTGACAGAGGTACACCATGCACAGCCCTCACAGTAGTGCCCTGGTATAGCAATTATTGTTTGCTTTCCAGGACCCCACTGTTAGCCAAAAGAATTCACCCCGGAGGGCAGGAAACACAGATGGAATTTTATTAAGAGTCCAGGACTGTGCAGGCAGGAATCCAAACCTGATGCCCTGTGGATGGAAACTGCGTTGCAGGGAAAGGCCCTGTTTTAGCTCAGCTCCATGGGACACAGAGCCATGTTTCTGGAGCCTGTCTTACTGGAGATGTAGAAGCAGCTCCAAGCATAACAGTGAATTTTCTTACTGTGTGAATCCAGGGGATTAGCTCGTTCCACGTGTGATTCTGGTGGCAAGGAGAAAGAGAAGCTTTCTGGGGTGAGGCAGCTTAATCTCCCAGGCTGCAATACAGTCCCCCTCACTACTTGACAGAACTGTTACACAACATTAGTGGCATAACACATGCCTAGCACTGCAACACACTAGCGGATTTAGTCCTGCTTCACTTCTGCTTCATTCCTTTCTTTGCCCTACTACCTGTATTCACAGTTCTCCCAGGTTTTCCCATCCTCCTGGGGTAGTTGCCATCCACAGCTGCCAGTCCTCTCTATCCAGTAGGTGAGGCACAACGAGACAGGGGCTGAGGCCAGAGAGAGGAAAAAGTTAGCCTGAAAAAGGCAGTGAGAAGGAGCAAGTGAGGTGATGAGGACCTGCATCCAAGTGAACAGGGATTTTTATGGAACAAAATAGCAGAGGAAATGCGGTACTCAATGGAGGTGGAAAGGTCTCCTTCAGCTTGAGGGAGAAAGGAGAAAAGCATTCATCTACCGCCTACATCGGAGAAGATAGGTATGCTGATCTTGACGATCTTCTCATGTGTGTTCATCTCAGCAGGGAAAAGTTAAGATTTATTTTATTACTGTATTCTGTAAAGTATGAAAGGTAATTCTATCCTAATTTATTCAGCAGAGAAGAGAAAAAGGTTCATTCTCTGTTTGTTATGAAAGCTAAGCCCAGGTATGAACAATGTTCCGTAGTAAATGACAGAGAGTTTGAAAATCTTATCTGTATCATATGATCATATATTGAAAGGTTCTATTGTTAAGAATAGATACAAGGGAATACAATTTCAGCTGCTTCAGGAACTGTAATTCTGAGCTTCCTCAATTTTAGAGTTCTCTACAAGTCAGGTATCTGCGTATTCTCAGCATAGCTTTTTGCATGCTATTTCCTTGGGTACTTTCTAAACTGGAAATAAGTCTTTGTAACATTAGAAAAGCCAACTTTGTATGTCCTGCTTTCTCAAAGTTAGTCACAGCACAAATATAAGACTTGAATGGCCTTCTGTTCAAGAACAATCCTGAGTTCAGTCAAAAACTTTGAGTGTTACTAATCCCTTCGTAAGGATAAACGCTAAAAAAGAAAAAAAAATGATCAGAGAAAACAAAACACCACAGGTGACACCAAGAAAAAAAGAGGAAAAGATGCTACAGTGTCAGGTAATCTCCATTACGCAACATACTCCAGCTTAACTGTTAGCCACTAGCATTGAACAGAATGCAGCATGGTCATTTTCACTCTTGCATTAAGCTCCAACAGTTACCAAGACACGGTTTAAGGCACTGTGATGCCCTCTAGGTCTTCCAACCTTCCTGCAACGACAGGGAATTAATAAACCAAGGCTGAATCCAATAGAGAAAGGGAAGTTGCTGAAACACATTGCTCATTTAGCACTGTTGCCTGAAAGCCAGCAAAGGTTATTAATTCTTAAACCTTTGGCAAGTATTGCCACCTTCTATGTTTATTCATCCAAGAAATCAAATGGTCTCCCAAGGGTTGTTTAGCTACTGTCTCATTTAATCTTGATCATACTTTGACTACTAAAAATATTAGGACTTTGCTGAATCTACCTTTTTACCATCTCGCCAAACTCCTGCAATCTCTTATTAGATCTTCTTCACAGACAGTTCAACCTCACTGACCTGAAATTTGTCTTGCTATTTCCCAGGAAATCTAAGGGAAATCTACACCTTCCTGTGTAAGTACAATGGTCTCACTTCCCAGGAAAACTAGAGGATGATTTTGTACTTTGAAAACGTAAGACATACTCAGCATTGGACTACTACTCTATTTCTCTGCATGTAAAAAATTTAGGAAGCATTTATTTTATCTTTGTTGATCTTACAACTGATTTCAAATCCTTTCTTGTCACTTCCTTCAACTCATGCAACAGATTGTAGGGGACTTCCTGAGACTTCCTGCCTGTCTCACAACAGTAAGTTCATCTACGTATCTAAGAAATTAGTGCAGGACATGTAATTTTACCTAATTCTGAGAATTTCACAGCAGTTTTTGCAAATATATTATTAAAAACCATAAGAGATGGCAAACCTTTCTGCCCTCTCCTGCAGTGTTACTAAGTGGAACAGATTCTACTCTGTAGTCACCACTTTTTGAACCACAAAATGTGAAATTGTCCTACCTTAATAACTTTATTGAGGATTTTAAACTCTTTATTTATATCCAATGCAATCACGAGTTTTTGTAAAATCTATGCAAATATTCTAGTCATAATCTCATGTCTTTTCCATTTCTTTTGATTTGGTGGTAAGTTATTGGATCTGCTGTGAATTATTTCTCAAATCCTTACTCCTTCTTCCAAGGGATTAAATCCACGGAAGGATCAAAGGTAGGATTCTGCAGGCTGACGAAAATGCTTTGATAAACATTAGTTTGCCTGCCTTTTTAAATCTGGATGCAGAACCACTTGCTCTCAGTTTTTAAAAAAATTCTTTGCAACATCCCATTGAATCCAACCTACTTATCTCATCCTCGACTTCGGGAACATATCTTTCTGTTCTCCAGTCTGGAACCTAACAGAATGTGTTGCTTTATTCCGACCCCAGTGCTCAACTGCTCTTTGCATTTCTTCCATTTTTCATTTTGGTTCTTTCACCAATGTTTCAGTTCTTTGAAAGGTAATGAGCTAACAAACTTAATTAAAGCTCCAGGTAAAGTAAAACCACCTCCTTACATTCTGGCGATGTAGAAAGCCAGCACTTTGGGAATGTGTCTTTGCTAATGTAGTGCAATTTTGATATAATTTGCTCTACTGGTAGGTTTCCAAATCAGTACAGCATTTCAGACCCATCAGAAGCTATTTCTACATCAGCTGACTGCAAACATATTTCTTCTGCAATTTCTGGACTTCTCAACTGTTACTGGGCAGCAATATTAAAGCAAATGTTGTGTTGTATGGTTCATTTAACCAGTGGCGTTTGTGATGCCTGTGGTGCAAAGGACCATTTTGAGCTACAGCAATATTAGGAATAACAACGCTTTTCTAGGCTTTCCCACTCAGCAGGAAGAAGTTGCACAGCCATGCAAGTAAATTATAGGCTTATCATTCCTCATCAAGTATCAGCGCTGACATTCAGCAGAATTCGCATGTCCTTGTAGCAAGACCACAGAAAAGTAGTAGTTTGAACTGTACTGTGTGCTTGTGCTTCCCCTTATTTATTGCCCCTGCTCTGTAACTTTGCTGCATGGTTATTCAACAGTTGCCCTTTGAATAAGGAGCATGTGGCACGGAGATGACTAGAAGGCAAGGCTGTAGAAAAGAGCAACATAGGAAGCAGTTGTGTAGGGCTTATTATAAAGGGCAACTAACTGATTCATCCATGCCCTCCTAAGCAGACAATGCCATATAAATGCTATTTTGAAATTAGCATTGTGGTATAAGAAGGATTAGTTGGCAATGATATGCATGCTTGAAGTGTGAATATGTAATGTCTTCTCTCCCTAAAGAAAGACAATTTCTTTCCCCTCCGACCGCATGGTTTCAACTCAATTTACAATGTGTGCCCCAAGGCCATTTTTGCAGCCAATTCTAATTTAAGAGAATTAGCAGGATTTTCATTCTCTAGCATTGGTCTAGCATTCTGGCTCTAACAGTCACTGAATATTGGAGAAAGAAGGCAAAAGAAATGTTATAACCCATCATAACAAGATACTGCCATAGGAAGAGATAGGAAGCAGAGTTGCTGCCTTTTGGAGGTCTTGCAAGGAAAAACAGCAAATTTGCCAGGCTACAGATTGCTGTGTTAGCATGCAGTGAGGTTGAAAGAGCATATGGCAGAAATGGCTGCCTGGCTGTGGTGCACCTATTGCCAGCCCTGTCATTCAGGGCTGTGGAGACAAGATAAAGGTTTATTTTAGCGTCCCGACAGCTGACAGGAACTTGTCGTATTGCAAAAGCTGCTGAATCTCAGTCAGGGATAAGGAGAGGCAGGGAAGAGAAGTCAAAACCAATCATATACTTGGTGTGCGCCAGTCTAAATCTCCTGGGGGAAAAAGATAGGGTGAGAGAACTCTTGTGTATTCTGTGTGTATTTCACATTCCACAAAAGGGTGCTAACAAATGCAAAAAGCAGTCAGCAAAAGAAGGAGCTAGAAGAATCTGAACTTTATTTTATATTGTACTCACTTCTCAAATATCATGGAGAAAACTATTGCTGTTGTTTATGAGGAAAGCTGATCTGACTGTCCACAATGGAGAGGGACTTCAGCCAGCAAGATCTTCCTTGCAATGCAATATTCCTGGTAGGTTTCCACAGTTCCACAGTTCTGGACATCTGAGACGAGAAGGAACAGCAGAAGAAAGAGGTTGTGTTGTTTTTAGGGAGAATTTTAGGTCTTCCTACAAAATCAGTAACAATTTGTAGACTGAGGAAAAAAAAAAACACACACACACACACATAAACTATGGCAATGCTTAGATTAAAACTTTCTGCAGAGATTAAGTACTTTGTTAAAGGGATGTAACTGAAAAAAAAATATAATAATCCCACAGTTCTGCCTAAATTGTTGAGGATGCTTCCCCCGCCTCACCCCACATCTTCCTCTCTGTTTAGTTTAGACACATGATTTTAGATACATTCCCTCTTACATGTCACAGAATTACAGAATTGCATGGGTTGGAAGGGACCTCAATAAATCACAGAGTCCAACTCCCCCACTAAAGCAGGTTCCCTAGATGCTCCTATCTTTACTGTTCTCCTGTCTTTATTGTTGATACCAGTTAGGTCATCACATCATGTTTTTAAGCTAGGGTACTGCTATGTTATTTCTACTTCCAGTGAGCATACAGCCTTTTTCCCAAACAAACTTCTTGAATGGTGTTCAGCATCTTATCACACCTATAGGCTCCTAGTTCCTTGCAGCAGGAGACATCCTTTAGACAACTTCAGTTACAATGCTGAACAAACTGCACAAGCTAGGTAGATGTGTCACCTTTTTCGTGTTTTAATACAAGTCCAAATAAAAAGAAAAGTTGGACCTGGATTTCAGTGGCAGTTCGGAATAAACTCCGGGTTCAGATTCAATAAGCAAGGCATTTGAGTCAGATATATGTGCTTGCTCTGGAACATAACGTCCCTAAAACAGAGCCTGAATTTACTCCTCATTGACATAATGTGTCAATGACACATCTTAACATGCCTCTGGTGTCTGATTGTTCCTCGTGTTTCCTCTCGCCTCACGTAATAAAACACCTTTTAAACAAGCACCTTGCCATTTTGGAGCTGAATAATCTCAGTCTGTGCCTGAATTGCTGAAGGAGTGTAGGAAAGAAGGCAAAAGAAATCTGCCAGCATGGCTGAGAGAGAAGCTTATCTTGCCTTGGCTGGGTTCACTTTGGTTTCCCTCTTCAGCTTCTTTCCGTCAATCGCCGTACTAATGTATCCCCAAAGGTGCTGATCCCAGAACAATATGCTACAAAGATGATTACAGTCTAAAAAAGAAAAGAAAACCCTGTCACCATGGATGTTGTAGGTTTCAGCTTTTCACATTTAATCCTTTAATTGGTCTTTCTGGCAAGAAGAATTTGATACTTGGCTTTACTGCTGCATGGATGAGCTCTATTGCAAATCCCATTGGGATGAAGTTACAGTCATTTGGCAGTAAGAAGATCCTTAGCAACTTCTCAAAAGCCTACCCAGAGGGTTCCTTGTTGACATCAGAGTTTCTGTGTGATGTCATAAAGCCTCTTAGGAAGCAAAAAAATAGCTGCAGAACCTTTGAATATCTGATGAGACTGTGGCCAGCCCTTATTCTGCTACTGTGTGTATCAAGAGCTACGCTAAAGGAGAGTTTGGGTCTTGGCTTGTAGCCAGAACATTGATGAATGCAGAATACAGAGAACAGCTAAACAGACTGTACGCACAGTGAAAACAAATAGTGTAAAGACATTGAGTGCGTAGGACAATAGGGAGAGAGAGCCTTGTACTGAGGTGTTTGGAGAGG